>NC_050527.1:30255196-30277102 GCF_002922805.2 Oryzias melastigma
TTATGTTAAAAACATATGTTTTTAAAGTTTATAAAATTAACCTTTACTGCGTTTAATAAATGTTCATCCTGTTTGGCCCGCGGCCGAAGGTGTGTTTTGGATTTTGGCCCCCTATTCGATTGAGTTTGACACCCTTGCCTTACGGCGAAGGCCCACGGAGGAGATCAAACAAACCGGAGGTCCTCCAGCTTGCGGCTTAACCTGTGGAAACGGGGAAACGCACCTGACAGGTCTTTTGTTGGGTGCTTTCGGGTCGCTTCTCCAGGTTTGTACAAGAGAGTCAAAGCAGGAAAACAAAGCAAAAAAAAAAGAAAAAAGTTCACTCTGAGGATCACAGGGAGTAAAGAAACCCACCTTCGCTTGCGACTCAGTATAATACCTCGCCAAAATACCTCAAAACAATCACTGACAAACAAAGCTTCAGCGTGCAGGAAAGCATTCTGTTTGGATCCTGATAAGGAGAGATGAAGAAATACCTTTGAATGTATTTCTTTCCGAAGTCAGACTTTAACCCTTAAACACAATATCTTTAGCATACTGTAACTTTTCAATTGTCCGGACGATCAACGTCATCCCCGCAGATTTTAAAGGAGAAAAGCGGCTCACGCCGCTTTTCTCCTTTAAAATCTGCTGGGATGACGTTGATCGTGTTAACATTTAAAAAAATTACAGGATATCAAAGAACATAAACACTGGAGCAACTTCACGTCTTTTGTGAAAGTGGGCAGGTCCCGGGGTGGGACGGATGTAAGGGACCATCAGAGTCTGCCAAGTGTTTAGTTATGATGTGTCGGTGGATGAGATCTGCAGGTGTGTGTCGCCGGGCCTTCATCCATCACCAAACACAAAGCACAAGGGGATGAAATGTTTCCTCTGCCCTGCTGGATGAGGGATGTGGTTTTACAAAACAAGATAGACTACATACATCGTATTTTTACACTTTTTTCTTGATTGATACATTGAACTTTTAATCTTTCTGTAAAGCCGCGATTCCGCGTCCTCACCTGGGGACGCGGAATCTACAGCCACAATAATAATCCGCACATGAAAGATTAATGACATATTTCCCCTTATGCCATGTGTACATGTATGATTAAATCATTGACCTCGCAGGCTTCCTTCTCTTTTTTTCTCCAGCACGAGCACCGCTGCCGTGTTCCTGTCGTGTCCTATTTCAAATCAAAGAGGTCAACACCGAAAACGTCTCAAAACCAATTTCTGTTTGAAAAAGACCCTTGAGAAAAAGTGGCTCGTGCAGCGTTTTGATATGCACAAAGACACTTATCCCTTATCTATCTTCTCAGAAAGACGGGGCGGCAGATAGAGGGTGAAGTGCTCCAGGAATCAGCGCTGCCTCCGTGAGATATGATGCTGCGTGATTTTGATCATTGACATTTGCTTTTTCATGCGTCCCGAAAAACAAGGCCTCCCTTCTATTAAGGAATTATTCAAATGACCTTCAGCGGAGCATGTTTTCCTGCAGTTTTGTTGTGGGAATATGAGAACACATACTGACATCTCAATTACTTATGCAAGGCTCAGAGTGGGCCCAGTGGATGCAATCACCGTATGTGCAATCCTCAGTCACTCCGAATCACACAAGCTCCCGGACAGACACACATAATTCAGACAAGTCAGACAGGATTTGCATACAAAGACAAAAAAAAAGTATTTATAAAAAATGAAGGAGAAGGTGAGGATTTAAAGGAAAAGGTGGGTTGTTTAAAAAGGTCTTGCATGTCATTTTGTGTATGTAAACCTGACATTTACTTGTGTGTACTTCCTTAAAGAAGTTGTCTAAATAGTGTTAATTGTCTCAAATTTGAGAAAAATACAAATAAATACAAGTAAGATATTTTGTGCGACTCTTTCATTTTTTTTATCTTCATAGACAGTTTTTGTTGTTTTTCTTCCCCCCTCTGGAGGTGACACTTTGTCTGCTCGGGGGTGATGGGTGGGGGGCTGGTGGGTGTACAGGGGTAGAAGGGGTTGTAGTGTTAGGGGGCAGGCGGGGTGGAGATACATGGCGGGGGCCGACCCAGCATCCCCGTCATTAGCGTGGCGCGGCGGAGACGCAGGGGCACCCTGACACATGTCACGGACAGCCAGCCGAGGGCCCCACGTATGAAGCTGACACGCCGCGCATAATTTATCCCCCGTGACACGATCTGCATGTCGAGTTGTTGATCTGTTGTGTTTGGTTTGGACATGGGCGCTCTGGCAGGGAAGACAGAAGGGGTTTGTGGGGGGGGGTGTTATTATGCAGGTGGGTGGGGGGGAGGAGTCGAACGAGGGCGGAGAGGTGGCAGGGTGTGTGTGTGTGTTTACCGGGGACGGTGGTATAAGCAGCATCTTGGTGTAGCGCGTCCCGAAGACGCGACACATTTGTCATGTCCACTGTGGAGCACACAGACACCAGTGCATTCAAATCCACTAATGCTGACTCCCTGACTGTCTCTATCTCTCAATCTCACACACACACATATATGTATCCACGCTTTGGTGACATGGAGCCAGCATGAAAAAACAGGCTTAATCTTGTCCCTGAAGACATCTGCTCATGAGTGAAAATGACTGATATTGTTGAATGTGATCGTTTTCTAGCTTCAGCTTCAACTGCTTCAGTGAGGCTGTGAGGTCGTGCAACCTTTAACACCGGAGCTCCAGAGTTTATGTGCTTTGATTTACGTTTACTTTTCAACTATGGAGAGAAAATAGACTCACTTTGATTTGTGCGTAAATTAGGATTTGTGCGTGCGTGATTCTTGATTTATAACGCTTATGTGTTTTGTGCATAAGTACAAAAATTATGAATATTAAGAAAATACAAAATACAATTTACACATGAATAAATTCAAATTACAAAAGCTTGAAACTAATTAAACACGCAAATCTTAAAAGAAAACCACACACAAATCACTTGTTAAGTTCACACAAAACCTCAGTTACGCACAAATTTATGGTGAGACTTATTTCTCGTCTCACAGATTCGTCCGTGAATGATGCATTTAAATGCTGCTTGAATGCTGGGTCATCAGAGTTGTCTTATCAGCCGTTTTGAACTTGGATTGTGAATTTTATCTGGTGAAACTTGACATTTTCCCACTTTCTTGGTGGGAAATTAGTTTCAAGCTGTTGTAATTTGAATTTGTTCATGTGTAAATTGCATTTTGTATTTATTTAGATTCAGAATTTTTGTACTTATGCACAAAATGTATTATGTGACTTACAAATCAAGAATTACGTACACACATCCCAAGTTATGCACAAATCTAGAATTACACATGCACAAATCTGGGTTATACTTATTTCTCTCCATATTAAACCATCATAATTCCAGTAGATTTTGAAGAAGAAAAGCAGCTTGAGCCGCTTTTCTCCCTCAAAATCTACTGGAATCGTTGATCGTGTCAACGCTTATAAAGTTACAGTGTGATAACCTTTTACAAACATTTGTATTTGATACACTTAACAGCTTAAAACACTTTTGGCAGGAAAACGTTTTGCTCATTTTCAAAGCTTTAGGTAGAGATTACCTCACCTATTGTTATTTTTTTCTAAGTGACTAGTTGCTGTCTTGAAAAAATGCAAAATCTGTTGATAAATATTAATTTATAATACAGTTCGGCCATGTTTAAAATGTGTGGCTCAAATTTGAGACAATAGCTATGTCAGAATTCCCTCCCTACTCACTATGTAGTGCACTAAATAGTGCATTCTGCGTTTTCTAATACTGTCCGAATCTATTAATTCCAAAATCAAGTGAACTAGAAATTTCCCAAAAGTCTTTGCCAAAAAACTTGCATTCATCAACGCTCACTAGATTAGCAAATTTAGACCAAAATGCATTGCGGTTGAACAAATTCAAACAAAAAAAACATATTTAAATGTAATATTTGAATAAACCATCAACATTTTGACCATCAGAGCACAGTGAAGTCATAAATAAACGTGAAATGTTTGTATTTATTCGATGAATGGCTGAAAAGGTACAAGGTGTTAACCCTATATAACCATTTGAATCATATTTGATACAGGTAATTTAGCATTATGAAAACATTCCCCAAAACCCCTTTGTAAATCACTTGGTCCATGATTTCTACCCTGCAGTTCATTATCATTCCACTTGGGGCGGTAGAAGTACTTACAAAATGGCTGCCTCCATGTTATCTCAAAAACACTTTTTGCGGGAAAGCGTTCTACTAATTTTCAACACTTTTGGTTGAGATTAGCTCATCTATCATTTTTTTTTTCTAAGTGACGAGTTGTTTTGAAAAAAGGCAAAATTTGTTGACAATTATTTGTAATACAGTTCGGCCATGTTTAAAATGTGTGTTAGTTTAAATTTGAGACAATGGCTTAACGAGGTGACTTTTTTTTTTCTAAACGATATTTTTTACCAGTCACACATTGTATCATGTTTGATATTTAAGTGTCATTAATTTTCCGTCAGTTATTTGACGTGGTGGGTTTTACAGCATTAAAGATTTTTGTGTTTAAGCGTCACAGACGATGCCTCAGATGTTAAAGGGTTGAAAAGGAAAATATTAAAATAAAATCTATCCGAAAAATAAAAACCACACACTACATGACAAAAAGAACAAAACAGTACAAAAAGGCAGTATTTTTCTGATAAATCAGGGGTCTGTTTTCTTCTCTGATGTGAGGCGGAGTCAGTCTGTAGGCTAACAGAAAAAGTGTAACAATCACAGGGTGTGTCTAAACATTAATGTTTTTTCTCAGAAAGCCACACACAGACAAATTTTAAATAATTCATGTATTTAATCTTCACAGAAAAAAATAAAAATAAAATAAGCTAATAAATAAAATAGTCTGACCCCTCTTTTGTGGCTCTGTGGTTGAAAAATCATGACCTGCTTTAAATTTCAAATATAAAGTATTATTTGCACTATACTGCATCTAGCAAAACAAAACAGATAAGTCAAAGTTTATTTAACTCATTTACAAACAGTTTAGGCTCCTGACTACAATACCCATAATGCTCCAACAATCTTCCAAGTGATTTGGATTCGTAGTTTACCATAGTTGAAAAATGTGACAGATTTTTGTGAACCACGAAAAGCAAAACCCGAATTCATACTTAAGGCACAGTGGAACTTAAGGCAGACTGTCCATAACTGAACAAAATTCAGGGATTTTAAAAGCGCCATATGGTCCTAAATTTGCTCTTATTTAAATTTAGTTAGATTTACAGATTTTTGGCTGAGATCCAATAATAATGATTAAACTGTGCATCGTTTTTTTTTTCTTAAATCTCTCAAGACATCACACTACCTACTACTGTATTTGACTCTTTGACATGATCCTTTAGTACAAGGTGTATTTTATTTTGAAAGGAAGTCATGTGAACCTTTGTCAAAAGTTCCAAACTTTTTTCTATTTCAAAAAAGGTTTTCTTTATGAATTTGAATTTTATGAAGGTTGCAGACCCCTGGTCTATCCTCTCCTGTCATAGTTCATTCGGACTGCGGAGGGTGGAATAAAAAGTCACGTTCTATGTGGATCTCCATCGGCCAGATTGAGAAATATATATATATATGTGCATCTCTGAAAAAGTTTGAGGGGCCAAAAGTGGAGGAGGGTAATTATATCTGGCCCTCCAGATCATTTGATTTTATTGTTATTATTCCCCTGATGTGATCTTGCTCTTACTTTTAACTTGTATCATTTTGACCACATATTTTTTTTGGAGGGTTTTAATTCCTGTTTCTGTTACGTTTTTGAAGTTCTAAAATTTTGTTTAAGTGTGTTCATAAATGTTATCCTGTTCGGCCCGAGATCTAAGGTTTGTTTTGGATTTTGGCCAACAAAAGACATAAAAGAACGATGGCGGTCCGCAGAAGTTCCTCAAGGCGCATAATGGTCCATTTGTGGTGGATCTGCTGGGATTTTCAGACGTGTATTTTTAAGTTAATTTTGGATGAAAATAACAAAAAATCGACGCAGTTTTCTTCTTTGTTTCTCTCCTGTCCCCTCATCCAAATTATTTCATTTACATGAATAATGCTCGGCTCTTTCGAGAGGCCCTCCCTGTTTTCCTTCTAATCCCTGCTGTTGCCGCGGTAACCAGATTAGACAGTACTTTGAGGTGGGCCCTCGAGGCCTTTTCCTGGACAGGCCTCATTCTGGCCACCAACTCACTGACATCATATTTATAAATACATACTTATTTATGTACTATGACTGTTTTAAAAAATAGTTTCTGTTTGTTGAGGGGAATTTCTTGCTCCATCAAAGAGGCAATAATAATTTATTTATGGGATTTTTTTAAAAGACATTTTCCATCTTGTGTGAAATGCTGAGAACTTCATAAAACCATCATCTAATAAAACCATGATCGCCCGCAGGACAAGAAGACATAATTCATACATTAAAGCCCCCCTTTTGATAAAGTTTTTGTTTGGAAGCCTGTTCCCAGACGTTTCTCACACCCAGCTCAATCACTGCTCCCTTGTGATCCACCATCAACATTGTTCATTCACGTCTTCACAGTCAGCTGCCGCCGTCGGGGTCACTTGAACTATGAAGCTGAAGAGAGACTGAAAAGAGTTTTTTCATTCTTTTTTTTTTTTTTTGATCTGGCATGTATGCAGCAGATGTTAACCTCTGCTGTGAAAATGTTCAGTGATTAGTTGGGGAAAAAAAAGCTCAAATTTCTCTCCACGTTTAAATAATTTATCGCTTTCACTGCAAGAAATGGAAATAAGTGCTGGTTAATTGAATTAAATAGTACAAAAATGAAGAAAAAAACAAGGGTTTTGGAGGTTTTATGGTTCATAAAGCTAAAGTTAATTAATTTTGAATCCAAGTGGAAGTAGAATGAATGGAAAGTGGAGCAGAGTGACTGTAGGGAGGCTGCACACAATCTTCTATCATTTGTCTGTTTAACCCCAGAACAGGGGACTTCAACCTTCAACACTTAAAGAGCCACTCGGGTTGAATTCTCGCCAACCAAAACCCAGAAGGAGCCACAAAGTCTTCATTCACTCTTTAGGAAAATAAGATACCGATTTATATTTATGTTTTTGCTACTGAAATGATACATTTAAATAAACTATTGTTTTTGGGGGCATAACTAAAACAAACATGAATAGAAAATATATTTTTTAAGATATTAAATATTTTTTAACTTTTGACAAAGCTTTGCATGACTTCCTTTCAAAATAAAAGACATCCTACACCAGGATCATGTAAAAAACTAAGAAAAAAAACACTTTATTTTACTGTTTCTTGTGCATTTCAGCCACAAATTCACAAATATAACCAACAAAACTAATTAAGTGACCTGTACCATATATTAGAAGCTATGAGGTAAACTTTAAATCCTTGAATTTGCTCAAAAATAGAAAATCTGTTTTAAAATCCAGTGGATTATATTTGGCGTTGCTTTGATTCTGGCTCTGCTTACTCACAATAAATTCATTTTCTGAAATAAATGAAGCTTAAAATTAAGTCCAATTGTGTCAGTATGACGTTGATAAACTACATACAATTGATAGAGAATTACGGCTACCGTTACCAGGATTCTCGTTGAATGATTCGTGCCGTTCTTCAACTGTTTGTGAATGAGTTTAACTTTACTACTTACTTTTTCTTTTACAGTTACTTTTTAAAATTCTTTAAAACACTTAACTTCAACCAAAGAGCCACATAAGAGAGGTAAAAGAGCCATCACTGTTGCCGGGTAATTTTTTGCCAAAGTAATATACTCAATAAAAAGTATTTGTCATGAAAAATATATCAAAATATTACAACATGTGATACATTAGAGTATTTTTTTGGTGTGGTATATTTGCCACATGGGAAATAAAAACATAAAAACTTATAAATGACTGAAAAATTGGGAATTTGTGAACAAAAATTCCTAAAAATATAAAATTAAAAATAATGACCACCATAGTCTCACTCATTTGTGAGACTTCACCCATTACACTCAGAAAAATGTAACATATTTAAAATCGTGTAAATACTTTAGCTCTTTAACTCCACTCCAGGGTTAATGATCCTACATCCACATTCGCAGAGAATTTCAGAATAAAGTCATTAGTCAACAGAAAAATGTATTTTGTTTTGAAAATTTTTGGACATTAAAAAACTGATGAAAAATGGGGAAAAAAGTGGAAATCAAACTGTTTCTGGATTAAACCCTTTAACATGTTAAATGTTTATGTTCTTTGAATAGCTGTAACTTTATGACCGTTAATACGAGAATTCCAGCAGATTCTAAAGGAGAAAAGCTGCTTTTCTCCTTTAGAATCTGCTGGAATTCTCGTATTAACGGCTGAAAAGTTATAATACGTTAAAGATTTTGCGTTTAAGCGTCACCGGCGACCCCTCAGGAGTTTAAGAGTCATTTTTTTGACATTCACAACTTAATTTAAAGTATTTTAAAAATTGAAGATGATTTTTTTCCCCCCATTTTTTGTGTCTTTGTGCTTCAGTTCCTGAATAGAATAACCTTTTTTTGGATTTCCTTACATCATATGAACAAAAAATCTATAGTTTTAAATAATTCTTTTTCTGTTTTTAGATTATTTTCACAGAAATCGACGTTTTCCGTCAAGCTAATAAAGCCAAAATAAAACTTTAGAATCCCTTTTTTTTCCTTGGAGCGGGCCACACATCGGTTTATGGTTTCTACCCAGAATCCTTCAGTGCTCTCCTCTTGGAGGGCTCAGCAGATGACTGAAGGCTTTGGTGTGGAGGACACCGATTGGCAGACAGACCAGTTAATGACCAGCACAGTTGTACTAAGGCAGGAAGCTGCAGTTTGGTGTTGATTTAATGGACAGCCTGTCACTTTCTTGTCACTTCAGCGAGATAATTTTACCCTCCTCATTGTTTCCATTGCATGCACTGTATGTGCAATGAATTGGACTGGTTCCAAAGTATGCCAGGAGTTTTTGCTCCCACAGAGCTTGGTTTTTATTTTCCCCCCAAATATGAGCTCTGCTTGGGTTTATTTTTCATTATAGTCTATGGGCGCAGTAATAACAGTGAGGAGAAAGAGGCTTTTACCGCCTTTCCAGAGCGGCCCACAGAGATTTCTTCTGTCGGAGAATCATGTGATTTGTCTGCTAAAAACGCTTTGTGAGTTATGGCTTAAGGCAAGTTTGATAAAAGGCCACACCTAAGCTCTGACCAGGGAACGAAGGAGGGAGTGCTCCCATGGCACTTGTTGATAGTTAGAGGATTCGGGGCCATTTTTCACCAGAATGATCCAAATCTTGTCCTAAAATTACCCTCACACCCTTAAATCTGTGTAATTGCGACTGCTCGTTTGAGGAGTGTGAGAGCTGTGCGCTACGGACACTTTTTTTTTTTTTTTTTGCTCCCAGAAATTCTGCTTCCTGTTCCTGAACTGAAGTTAAAAAAAAAAAAAAAAAATTGGCACCATGTGACTGCGCTGCCATCACGCTCTCTCTAGCCCCACCCCCCTCCACCTCGCCACCCTGCTTCTCCTTTGTTAAGCCAAGCTCGGAGTGCCACAGACACAGATGAAGGCGTGGAGAAAACACATGCCAAAAAGGCCCCCCTGCCACTCTCACTCTAGCACAGCGACAATGATAGGCTGTCATCACACAGCGATCAGCACTGTCACCCACAACATTGCGGCGCACAAACACACACACAAGTGCAAGCACAGACGCACAACACACACACGCACAGGACCTACGGCTGTGAAAATCCGCACCATCCTCGACAACACTGACAACCAAGTCACTGCTGTCACTTCAGTTATTTTTACACTGCAGCCTGACAACACATCAAAAATCCCTCTCGCTATGGGAACAACACGAGACCACTGCATCAAGCCCATTAGACGCCACGTGTCACATCAAATATCTAATTATCTGCTATTCAATATTCCCAATTAAGTTAGAAATGTTCTCCGTGCAGATTCACACGATAATTTAGCAGAGTGTTGTGTGTGCACACTGAGATGATGGGGCTGGTCTCTCTGTGGAGGAAGGAAGACAGAACAAACCCCCAGCTGCAGTGGCGTCCCGGTGACAGTGAGGAGGCTGAGGTGCGTCTGCGATGGAGTGATCGCTCGCTGGCCTTCAATCCCTGCAAATAAAGTCTGACTGGAGACAAGGAGGAAGAAAGTGATGCCGAGATGTTTCGTGTCCAGGCAGGTGGGGTAAGAGTTAACGCTTTTCTGGCCTTGGATGCTGTCAGCGAGCAGAAGGCGGCGGCGTGATGAGTCTGATTGGCGGCCGATGGCGGTGGGATCGGTGGCAGGGCTGTGAGATGGATGCCATCTTGGCTGGCTTGTGATGCGCAGTTTGTCGCCTGGACTTCACTTGGAAGGAAAGCCTTGAAAACACTGCTGGCTGTCACTCAAAGAGGAGTGTGGCGGACTCTCCAGGAAAACTACAAGGGTTTGGTTTCCATCGTTTGCTATTCTTTCCTTTTGCAGTAAAGTGAATAAAACTGTTCTTTTTTAATGTCCGTATGTTTTTCTTTAACAGTTGTGACTTGAAGGTGGTTCATTAAACCAGTGGTCCCCAACTCCCAGGCCGCAGACCAGCACTGTGGGTCACTTGGTACCAGGGTGCAGACAGAAAAATAAATAAATACATGCGCCAATTTAATCATTTTTTGTTTAGTTTATTTTCTAATCCTGAAGGAAGTTTTATTTTGGAAGACTTCCAGATTCTGTTCACAATATCTGTTATGATCACATGATTTAAAGCAGCTAACTGCATGGCTAACTGGATTGCTAAGCTAGTAGCTCAGAGCTAAATACAAAAACAAAACAGGTTTTTGGAAAGTTTCTTTGGGGTGAAAAGTGTCAGTGAGGAAACCTAAGAAGAGCCTTTGACTTCAAAGAGCAATACAGCTGCCGTTTACATATAGAACAAAGCCGTGTAGCAGAAGCCGCTCTGGCTAATACGCGGTGACAGACTCGACTGTTTTACACATGCAGATAAGAAAGATGGAGACACGGTGGATTCACATTCATATCATCTTTAGAAAATAGCAGTTTTTACTACGGTGGCATCATTTTATTTTGCTTTATTTATCCATCACACCTTACAAGTCAGACATTGCTAAAGCTTGTTAGCCTCCACTTTGACCTTACAGGGGACCTCTTAGTCACAAAGTTGAAACCAGCCCCAAACATTAAACGGAGAATTAAGATTCAATTAAACAAAGTTGCTGATTTGTGGAAATTTGTAAAAGAGACATTTGACAATTTTCCTACAGCAAGGCTAATTAGGTCTGCATCACAACATTTCTTGCAGTAGCATTTCAATTTGAAAGTAGATTTTTAGAAACCGGAATTCCAACTTCGGCCCCATTTGGACCGGTCCGTAAAAATATAGCCTACTTTAAACTGGTCCGTGGCCTGAAAAGGGTTGAGGACCACTGCATTAAAGAATAACCAAACTCCAAATCAACTTTTTTTTACTGTTGATCTCTATAAATGGGAAGTGCTGTCTGTTGGTCATTGTCAAATTTTAGATAAATTAAAATAAAAAAAATTTATATCTTGAAAACATAGTCAAAAAGCATCTGTGTGCTGCCCCCTTAAGGTTGAATTGAGGTATTACAGATGAATTTTGTTATTGGTCAAACCATGTAAGTTTCAAAAGTCTCTCGTCATGATCTGCAGGTCCAGTAATGATGACAGTCCAGCCCCCAAGCCACACCCCTCTGACTGGATTTTAACATTTCGGCTGTGAGTGGAGTCAGCCTCCAACTTCCCTGTTTGGTTACCCTTTAAATGCATGAAGTGAGGTTCAGTGAAGCAGATTCAAGTGACTAAGTCCAATGAAAATTTCTGGCTTCTGCATTCAAACCCAAGCAAGTTTTGAGTACTGTTTGGGATCCACATGCACAATGTTAGGCCATTGAATGTGTGTTGCTAGCTAAAGCAGGTCAAACTTGAACCAATCAGGTCTTTAATATGTTGGTGACGAATAGTCCCCACACTCAGAGTGTGTGGTTTATCTGGTAAACCCAGAAACACCATCTGAGCTAGTTTTTGTCTCAGAAATTGTCCTAAAAAACTATTACATTTTGCCTAAAAACAGCAAAAACCACTGAGATCACTTTTACAATAGATTGAAAGATGATGGGAGTGGGACTTAAATGATAACTCTGTTCTGAACCAGAGGGTTTGAGGTGAGTTACAATATCTAACAGCTTCATGTCTGAAACATAAAAGAGAATTGAAAAATGAAATACTAAAGAAAAGTGAGAGAAATGCAGGAAATATTTCAGATTTATCAACTTTTAATGATGAACTTTAAAAAATGTAAGTGTTTGTGTAACTTGATCTTGACAAGGAGAGATACTAACACCAGAATCCATTCAAAACTTGATATAAAAACAGATTATCTTCTAAAAAATAATAGTTCAAAAGTCTAAAAACAATCGAAAAAAAGCACATTTTCCCAAACAGCCCATTTTCTGTAACATCTCTTTACTCCCCATCACTGTAGAGGACGTTGCAGTAAAGTGTGTGTACTCTGTTCTCACTCCAGATTGAATGCTCTTTGCAACGTTATAAATGGAGGCTGACTTGGCTTTGGGGGATGAGGCGAGCATCCATGAAAACCTCTTGCTAACTGGTTCCTCATACCTCAGGGAAAACCTTGCTCTTAGCCCTCTCCATTTTCCCCCATTAGCCCCTTGTTTACCATGACAGAGTGGGTTTAATCACAGTGTAAAACGTTGCACTCCTGAGCATCTCTCTTTTTACATTTTGTGACAAAACAGGCAAATTAAGCCTTTTACCCCATGTAGCCTTACACTCCCCCCATTTTCTCTATTAATGCAACCCCCCCCTGCCATCCATGTATGCTTGTAGCCTGAAGCCAAGATCAGAACCTCATCACAGACATTCGGAGGAGGACGATGGGGTCATCTTTGCCTGCAGGCATGGAAGCCCCTTGGAGCCACCGCCGCTTCGCCCTCCAACCAACGCTAGCGACAAAAGCAGGAGCTGGCTGCATCTGCTGACCAGGAAATAACACAATGAGATCAATAAAGCAAAGCAAACAAATGAGGACGGAGTCTGCGTCTGGCAACACCAAAGAGGTTACTTTGGCTTTAACATGGGAGTCCATGTGCATCGATTTCGACAACATTCCCCCTCAAATATTTGGTAACACTCGAGGTGGTGCTCATTTGAGCGCTTTGAGTTGAAGCACTTCTCAGCATGGAGCCGTGCACCAACTGCTGCACAATGCTGCCAGTGATCAGGCGTATTAAAATGTGTTACAATGCATTTGTACTGTAATGAGCATTTGTGGCTTTTTCCAAGAACCTCCACCAGCTTTAATCGTGGCCATTTCCTTCTGCTGTCAGGACACTGTGCTCACCAGAGAAGCTATCACTTTTTAAGGCCGATCAACAAAAAGAAATGTATTGGATTTTTTAAAAACTGTAGTTTTATCTCATCTTGTATTTCCTAAAAGAAGTCTAACTCGTCAAATGCCATTAAGATATTGAAAAAGTCTGTGATGCATTTCCCACACTGTCTAAGGGTGTATTCAGACTGAACACATTTGGTTCATTTAAAGTGAAGTGGAGTTCATTTCCCCTGATAATCTGTAATACATTTTCAGTATGAATTGGATCCTGGTCCAGGACCAGGAACCACTTTCAGATCCATCTTTTTAAGGTGGTCTCAATTAATTTCCAATCGGACTAAGCTCCAGTTTGTTCTGAGTTTCTTCAGTCTGAATAGGCTCCATGCTTGGAGTGGAACAACTGGACCAAAACAACCACCATAGTTGGGCATTCTGGGTATTTCAAGCAACAATAAGACATGGCGATTCATTATAATGTAGTTGGATAAATGCTGGCTCATTAAAACAACTTTTGACATGATACACATTGATCTCACACTGTTTTCCAGACAATCTGCCATGAACACTTGACTCAGCCATCGTCTCCTTAGTAACCGCTTTGCAGTAGGCCTCCACTGTACCAAAGAAGCAGTAAAAAGTGTTGTACCTGACCTTAACACACACATTCTAAGATGTTCAGGGAGGTTTGAATAAATGAACTATCTCGACAACGATTGCAAAGCGTAGGACTTCCATTAATCCTTCTCCCGTTGCTTTGACCCGCCCTCGTAATTCTTGGCCAATTACTGAAGAGATCTTTAGTCACCTGGTTTTTTTTAAAGGCTTTGGTTCAGAGCTGAAATTTCCAGTTGGGGATTATCCATGACAATATATGAGACCTGGACTAATGATGTCCCCCCAATCTTTCTAATAGGAAGTAGCCACTGGTTCCAAAAATCCAAAATCCCATAGAATTCTATTGAAAAATTAATCAGATTAATCAATAAAAGTAGGAGGTCTCATATCAAATAGTCAAAAAGTTTGATTGACAGGTTCACATAAGCATGCTTTTAAGTGGTAGGGGTGTGGCCTTCCAACAAACTCACTCCTGAATGGTGAGAGTGGTTAACATAGAGACTAGGAGTCAGGCCGACTAGGAACCATTCACCGACTAGTGACAATGTGGTAACATCCATATCTAAAACAAATGAATGAATAAATAATGGTGACTGAATTGACTTTATTTGGCTGGAGCTGTGAGGTTACACCCACTCAGTCCAGTTCTCACATACTGACAATGGATTTACCTCAGAAACAAAAAAAAACGTCAGCAGTCTAATGCAAACTAATAACATTTGTGAGACTTTCTCTGTCTCCCATTGTTGAGGCTGAAGAGCGGCAGAAAGATCTAGAAGCACTAGACAAGCAAACTTTCCCAGAAAGACAAAGAAAATCTGCTGGTTCTTCAAAATAAAACTCGACTAAAGGACTTAGTCAACTTGTCAAGTCAATCTGACTGGATTATATTTAGTTCGTTGCCCCACAGATGATATAAATTTGCTGTTCATGCTGTAAATTTGACACAAATGTAAAGCTGCTGGTGAGGAAATTATGATATTTACATGCAAAATAGATTTACACAAACTAGTTTCAGTATTTAAACTTGATCCAACAACTGATTTCAAACTGTCACATTCACAGTTAAGGTGTTTTCATTGTGTTACTTTTTTTTCTGGCTACAAAACTAGGCAAAGGGGATATCTGTACGCCTTTGGTCCTTAATGAGGCCTATTCTGGTTTTTAAAAATCAAGACAAGGTTCTTCTGAGATGCTTCTCCTCCCTGGGGATTGTCACCCTTTGCGGGATCCGTCTCCACGTAAGAGATTTCCCTGACACAAAGGCATCTCTCGTCTATCTGCGAAGCTTCTTGAAGTGTTTATCCAGCAGAACTGACAGAGAGCTGACTTTAATTAGCACCATCTCCCTTTTTACCCCTCCACCCATCGCCCACTGCCGCCGCTCTGCACCCCCCCTCCACGAGTCCTCGTCAGATTGCATAACTTCCAACTGTACATTAGGTTTTATTCTCTGATGTGTTTGAAGGATCAGTTCATCCAGAGAAGAGAAGCGAGTTGGTTGCTCTCCTCATTTATGGCACATAATTAAAGCTAAATGACAATTCATCTCTGCTGTTTAATTACCCACTTCAGGAAAGAGGAAACACACATCCAGGACGTGGAAACGCACACATCGCACACAAGCGCGTAAACTAACCCAATCCAGAGGGCTGCAGAAGGTCACGTGCCCCACGTCCTATTACACCTCATAACATTTCAATCCAGGGCTTTGCTGACTTTGATCATAGTGGAATGGAAAAGCGGCCCCTCCCTAAAGGCTTTTTCCCCCCATTTTTTTTTTTTTTTTAGGGGGAGGGGGGTGTCAGTCAAGTTGACACCCTGTAAATACTCTTTCCAGCTCACGTTGCAGCTATTCCCCCTTCTGTCCCGTCGTTTGTGCGTTTTTTCAGTGTTAATGATGAAGGGTTTAATTCATCATAACAGTATTCGCACAACCTCTAATTAGCAGCAACACTCGTACAACAATGCCAGCGTTATCTCCTCATGCAAATGAGCTCTCAGTCTGTTGCATTTGCTAATTTTATGAAACGGCAGGGCGATAACTACGCTGGCTGTGCTAATCTTCCCCGCGTTTAACCCTCGTTTTCATTTTAATCCGCCATCCATAACAAACACACAACAAACAACAATAATCTTATTATCGGCTTGATGATTCTTCTTCTTCTTCTTATGACTTTTTTTTATTGTATTATAATTTAATCTCAATTACAGACAGAAAAAAAAACGCTGACAGACATGTATTTTCTTCATTGATTAGACTCCTCTGATAGCATTTTTATTAAAAAAACATTCAACATGTAAACATAACGCTGTAGCATGTTCTGTTCTCATGTAAGAAACGCCATTCATGGCATGCAGTGGGAGCCAGAGCAGTGTTTGTGTTGTGTGGATGTAAGAGTGTGCTTGTGGTGGGAGGCAGGGGTCTGCCTCGTTATGACCCTGAGTTCACTAACCTTGTCCATATTGACAGCTCCTGCTACTCGGGGCCATGACTGTGAGGGATCCCCATGGTTAGATTAGTGAAAGATGAATACTCCGCGCCTGTGTGTGAACATGCCAGTCTGTCTGTGTGCTTTGGCTGTTACTGATTAGCCACTTCACCTGTTGTCACTGTGGAAAAGAAAGTCTCCGATATTGCCTCATTTCCCTCGCAGACTCTGGAATAATGCAGCCACCACCCACTGTGGTCTTCGCTCTAATTTGGACATGCAAATACAGCTTGAGTCACAGTATGGTGTCATCATCCAGGCACAAAAAATAAAAAAATCGAACTAACTCACACAGAGCTGAACTTAAATTAGACATGTGGATGTGACAGACAATTTAAAGTTTTACTATTAGAAACTGTGTCAATCGTGTCGCCAAATTCATCAAGAAAGACCATCAGTGCTGCGGCACAAGATGCAAATGTATCATATTGTTTTTTTTTACCAGTTAGACCTGTTCTGCCTAAATCCTGAGTCAGATACAGTGTAGGACAAAGGCATGTGCAGAAACTTAAAAGGTAACCAAACATTAAAACAACTTTTTTTGCTGTTAACCTCTATAAATCGGGGCTTTAAAAGTAACGTCTGTTAATCAATGCCACATTTTTGACATTTTAAAATAAACTCGTTTAATTCCTGAAATTAAAGTCTAAAACCGTGTGTCTGTTGCCCCCTACAGCTTGAAATGATGTATTACAGTTGGATTTTGTGATTGGTCAAGTTGTGTAAGTTCCACGTCATTTCAGAAGTTTCACGTCATCATGCTCTCCAGCTCCAAGATAAAAGCTCCACCCATATTTGATTCTGTCGTGTTAGCTTTAGCGTAGCTCACAGGTGTGTTGGCTTTGGTTGTCAATATTCTACTGGCTTGCACAACATTCCAGTGGAAGTTAGATAACAGTGGTTTAGTGCAATTGGCATTGAATCCAGTGAACTCCATCTTGCTGATGGATATTCAATAAACATTTCACTCAGGATAGTTAGCTTCATACATAAGCCTTTGTTAGCTATGATGCTAGCATCACTTTACCACGCAGACATTGATCCCCTTCAGTCTGGACCATGAGCGCCTGCCTCGGGAGGAGGAGTGGGAGAAAAGTCTTCAACCTCCACAGAAAGTCCTGGCATGACTTTGCTCGCATATCGAGGATGCAGAGTAACTAAGTTACTTCAAGCTAACCTCACTGTCAATCAAAGCTCCAAACCACGCCTCCCACACTCACCCCGCCCATTTTTTTGCATTTTTCAAATTTAGGCTGAGAGTCAGCCTAACTGTGCAGTTTGGGTTACCCTTTAAACAACACCTAAGGGACAAATAGATGAAATAAGACACACATTTCTTTATCATGCTATTCTAAGTCTTTCAGAGTAAACTTTATTGATACATAAAATATTTTTTTACCTTTGGCGGACTAAAGAAAAATTTTCATGAAATATGAGTTATTTTCACGAGCTCCTTTACCTAATAGGAAGTAAGACGCCTGAATCTTTGAGGCTCCGCCTTTCGCTCCTTGTGGGTGCCGCCCATTTCATGACGTCAACCTAGAGCCAACCTCGGTTAGCGAGCCGTTTTTGTTTCTGCAGATCAGAGTTTACACTAAAATGTAAGAGTTTTGCCGATCACCACTAGCTCAGTGGAAACAGTTGTGTCTGTTAGCCTGGGGGTGGTGATAGCTGGTCTTGGAAGGGGCTGTTCCCCAACCTTCATATATATGAACATGGGGACCCAGTCATTTTCATGGGAATAAGGGCTGCATGCGACAACAGCTTAAAACTTGTCATATGAAACAGTCTGTCAGGACTGTGTGCAGCTAAAAACCACTAACATATTTTAATCCAATCAGATGAAAAGAGAACCCACAAGGATCATCAGTTGTTAACTTCCAAACAGAGCTGACCCAGCTGCTTCTGATGGGTCAAAGAAACTTTTGATGAATTCTTCTTAATTCCTCTATAAATCCAGATCTTAAATTTGATTTGATAAACGAACGAACATTTGCAACAAAGCTAAACGACTGTGTTTGTCCGACTCCCACAGACCTCTGTGTATGTTTCCTCTGAATATGCTTTAAGATTCTGGATGCATTCATGCTGACTCTGTTGCACTTGTTTCCATCAAACAGGAGTTCATTTCCAAAAGTCTGCTTTCTTTGGAGTACAATCGATCACAGAAGCAAACAAATAAGCAAAAAACTTGAAGTGAACCAATAGCAGGGCAGCATCAAAAGGGTAGAAGAACAGTTTACAATCTAACAAACAGCTGCTAAACATGCGACCTGGGAGAGACGGCTCTTGGTCGTATATAAAGGTGAGTAAATCTCAGCCAGCATTTTACATGAACTGTTATTAGGCATAAACAAAACTTGACATTTTAAAGCTAAAAAATGTTTACTTTTGATGAAAAACAATAACAGAAGAAAGAATGTATCATGTTTGATTTTTCTTTTTTTTAAGTATTGTATTGAAACAGTCAAAAGAAATATAAAATAAAAAATACTTTCATATACTTTCAAATAGTTTCAGTTTTTTTGAATATGTGTCAAATTATTGTAATGAGTTTTCATCATTTTTAGTGTATTTCATACACAGCATTGATATCACAGACAACACTCAAGTCTGAGGGTTAAAAATTGCAGTACAGAAGGTTTCATTTATCCCATGAATGGTTGAATTCATAAGACTTTAAATCATCTTTAAGAGACATAACATTTGTGAAACACTTTTAGTAACATTCAATAACTGAGTGACCCCTCCCCTCATGTTCTAACCAGAAAGTCCCTGCTGGGTCCAAGAAGCCTAAATCCCAATGACTGCTATTGAGAAATAAACAGCTGTTACTCAGTCAGTCTATTAATCAGAATAACCATTCCTGTTCTGATAGCTTTTAATTAACATGTTTTGATATTCCTATTTTTTTTCTTTATTTTCTTTTTTGCAAGTTATTGAAGTTATAAACTGGCCAATCAGATGACTCAGTAAAGGCATGTGGTTCCTGCTGGCCCCCATGTCGACTGTTCAAAACGTTTGACTGCTTCCAACAAGCTCACTCTTGATTGGTGACAGTAAAAGTCAATTTTAAAACTCTCAAAACGTAACTTTTTAACATGACTATTAAAAAAAAACTATTAAAATTAATCATTTAAAACAACAACAAAATACTTTTTCAAACATAAAAATGAATAAAAAAAGACAGGAATATTATTAAAGAATAAATCAAGTTAAACCTGTAAAAACATAATATAACCTGAAACAAACCCGGTTTCTTAGGGATTTCACAATCGAGGCTGCGGTTAATGTGCTGTTTCACCTCGTAGCCTGCGCCATAACTGTAAAGGAAATACAGCGATTTTGAGGATACGAATGATTAAAAGTCATATAAATTCCTTCATTTGTATAAATAAGATTTATAGAGCAAATGAGTGGACATGCTTTTATTTTAATGTTTTTAGCAAAGGCTCAGCTGCCTTCCTGACCGCTTGTCCCGGCTGAGATGTGTTTCAATAATTAACCACCAAACCGAACCCAAACCTAAACCCACACAAAGTAATTACTGCCAGCAAAGTTAGCCGGAATCTGGTTCAAAACTGTATGGCTGGATAGATCCGTTATTGATCTCTATTTTTGTTGCACCGCTAATGTTAGGTTTGGGTTGTGAGGGGCTGTGAGCTAGTGGAAGAGAGTGTAAACCAAAGGGATGATGGGAAATGAGGACGTGTTTAATCCGTGCCGGATTTTGGCAGGTAAACATGACTATGTCTGAATTCCCAACCTAATCCCTAACAACTAAAAAGCTATATAGTACAGGACTTTTAAACCAGTTCAGACACCATTCTCACTACTTTTTTTTCGCTTTTTTAAACACCAGATATGACGTCACCAATTTCACGAAATTAAAATCTAATTAATAGCAACATTTCACAACGCCTATTTATGACTCCACTGTGTTCTGATGATGAAAATGTGGATGGTTGATTCAAAAATTACATTAATTTTTTTTTTTTTTCCCCAAATTGTTCGACCGCAATGCATTGTGGTCTATATTCACTAATCTAGTGAGCATCGATTAATGCTAGCTTTTTGCAAAGACTTCTGGGAAATTTCTAGTGCCCTCAATTTTGGAATTGTAGATTCGGACAGCACTACAAAAGGGCGAACACACTATATAGTGAGTGGGGAAGGAATTCGGACACAGCCTTGAGCTCCATTCTTGTTGCCCCGCTAATGCTAGGTTTGGGTTGTGAGGGGCTTTAAGCTAGCAGGGGAGACTGTAAACAACAGAGTTTGGCTCACTACAACATAATCATAATTAAAAGACCACTGGAACCTATTTTAAAATAGATTAAAAGATGATCAAAATGGAAGTTTACGTTGAAATAAGTAATCATTACGTCTATTCACTAATAAATGACTGAGTGAGAACTTACTTGGGTTAATGTGTCACAGTTGGTTTCTGTTTGCATGAGTGGGTCAAAGCTGACAACAGCTCGCTGTAGGACACTGGTGTGTGTGATTCCACAGAGGGAGGGGGGGCGGGACGGTGGGGGTAAGAAGCTGGACATCTAATGGATGGAGCTTGTCTGGATGTGGCTTCTGATGACATCCTCCACTGAGCCCACCAGCCATCTCCCCTAAAGATGTAATGACATCTCATAATTAGCATAATGTGCCAACTTGTCTGCTGCTTTTAGCTGTCACACTGTATTTGTCTGCAGCTCAGCCAATTACAGCCACAATGAGTGGGTGAGGGTCTTCAAATGGGGCAAATAGAGGCTCACATGATGAGCCGCAGCCCACTCCCTGACTGTTAGGCTAAATGTGAGTGTAATTCACTGTTAATAACATCCAACTTCTCTAAATCTGCTGCAGGGGAGGATTCATTGATGCGGCTAGTCCGTCAAATTGAAGTAAACTTCAAGTTGAATTAGTTTTCAACATCTGGTATCATGTTGTTTTTGATGTAGGTTCAATGTTTATATAAATAGGAGGTCAATCGAAATGCATAACTGATCTTTTTTCACATTTGGATTTAAGGAAATATTTTTTAAATACTTTTCTAGAACAGCTGTGTTGATGATCTTCAGTGATGTGGTTCTTGAATCCTGCTGAGATCACAAAGTCACAGCACGGACTCATTCTCTCAGCTTGATCCTGTTTTGTTATATCTTTATTGGCTGTTTAGCCTTCGTTTATGCCATTACAACCCCATACTATGAAAAATTAGAAGTGAATGCAGCATTAAGGAAGACAGTGGATCACAGAACCAACAAAGTCTTTAATTGAGAGTAAATATTTGATAGTCCAGCTGAATTGGGGAGAGTTCCCAAAAGGTAAAATATATGTATTTTTTAATATTGTTTTACCTCTCAGATTTTGCTTATTTATCTGTTTTCATCAAAAATATTTCTTTATAGCTAAATAACTTTAAAAGGGTTCTTATGCCAGATGTCGTGTGC
>NC_050527.1:30277127-30284998 GCF_002922805.2 Oryzias melastigma
TCACTGTTAATAACATCCAACTTCTCTAAATCTGCTGCAGGGGAGGATTCATTGATGCGGCTAGTCCGTCAAATTGAAGTAAACTTCATTTATCTGTTTTCAGATATTTCTGTTATTTGGGATGGAGCAATACTGATATGTTTCGTACTTATCATAAAACTTTAATTTGTTTGCAGACATTGAAGAAGATGCATTTAAAAAACTCAAAAACAAATATCAGCCAATCAGCGGTGTCCTATTGTTCCTACCTTTTCTGTTTTTTAAATTGTGTTTAGTTTTTTAAGTTCTCTTTTGTGTTATGGAAATTACTTTTGCTTCTTGCAATGTTTTCTTATTTTTCACAAAAACTTGAAAATGTAGGAACTATGGGACATCGCCGATTGGATGATGACATTTGTCCACTATTTGAACTGACAGTTATTTGGATATCATCATCCAATCAGCGATGTCCCACAACCACTTCCAGTTTCTTCTTGTGTTTCGTTTTTCTAATGTTTCATTTTGTTTTTTGGGAATTAACAAAATGTTTTTATTTTTTACAGTTTGGTTTTTGGAATTTTGTTGTATCATTTTAAAATGTAAATAATTGCAAATATTTGTTTCCCTTTTTTAATTGTTGTGATTTTTAAAATGTTTTTGTATCGAGTGATTTGTTGATGTGGTTTGTACTTCAGGGCCACCATAGCTACTTTATGCTCATTATCTAAAAGTGAATTTCTTTTAGTGTTAGTGTTTGGCAGTTCCATGAAAACTTAATGTTAAAAATCAGACCATAGAAGCACATGTCAATAGGAAAATCAAACTTTAGACCTAACACCAATGACAGCCTTCCTAGCTTTATTTAACTGGACTTTAATGGCCTCCAATTTATTTGGTTGCGCTCGTGAACACCGCACTGTCTGGTACACAGAGGAAGAAAAAGCGTCTTGTCCAGAGGCGAAACAAACTAGCTGTCGGATTGTCAGGCGGCGCAGATGCTGTATTTATCAGAGCAGTTTTAATCCATCTCCATATGATTCCTGCCCTCTCCTCCATACGTCCACGTCTGCCGCCTTATATATAATGTATCCAAACAGAAAAGAAATGGAGGTGACAGAGTCAGTAGTTACTATGATCAAATATCATAGCTGGAGGCTAACTGGGCATCAGGGCCCATTGACAGACACAATCCGCAGGGACTGAAGGCAGGGAAGGGAAGGGAAGGGGGGGCGGGGGTGTCTGTGGTGTAAGGTAAAGGATGGCTGTGTGTTGGTATAAATCACCATTGCGGAGGCTAATCTCTCAGGGTCTCTGGCAGGATAAATACTTTGCTTATAGATCCAACACGCCTCAGTCTCCGCCACTCATTGGGCACGCTCAGTAGGCACAAGGCCTCCCTGGGCACGATACTGCCCCCCCTCCCCGCCTTAATCATTCCTCATTCTCATCTTTTTTCACACCTCCCTTTTGACACTGTGCGGCTGAGAGGATGACTGGAAGAGGGATGAGAGAGATATTATTCTCATTTCTCTTTATTTCCTCACACTTCCCCTCGCTGCAATAAAGAGAGTCTCTCTCAGTAAAGCTTTTAATCTCACATCTGATCTCAAAGTCCTATTTGTCTTCAAATGAGGAGGTAATTGGGATAGCAAGGATGAGTCAATTCCTTTTCTTACTCGGGGAGTCTCACCTGTCACGGGATTTTTTTGCTATAAATATGCCACATTTTCTTGGAATAAGGTGAAAAATATGCAGATGACTTGGTACTTGATTAAAAAAAAGAAATCCTCATCTTTGTCTTGATCTATGACAGACTCTCCCTTTTTGTGCTTGTTTTAGAAAAAAAAATACTTAGAGGACTTGTTGAAAGAGATGCCTTCCACAGTTTACCGATCACTTCCCTCCGAACTTTTCCAATCCGCCGACGACGAAACGAAATTAGCCTCTCTTCTTTGTTTATGCAGTGACAGGCAGCATTCCTCATCTCCCTCCACACTTCACTCCCATTGTTTCCAACCCTGCAAGTGCCTTGCTCTCCGTTTTGGCACATTTTGTATCAGAATGTCCCCCGCTTCACCCCTTTCATCACGCGGATGGCGAAGTAAAGACATCCTCCTCCCACCGCATCCCTCCCCTCCCGGTAATCTGGTCCTGTCTGTAACAGTGGAGTCGCTGCCTGATTGAAACAAACGGCCGCTGATTGCTGATCAGCCAGCTGTAAAGCCTGGCAAGGATATGAGCTAATGAAAAAATGGACCTGATTTGAGAGGCACCGAGCGTTGCTCACCCTGCTAGCCCCGCTGTCCCCTGCTGTTACCCTCTATCCCTCCATCCCTCCCTCCCCCTCCACCCATCACCTCCTTCACCTCACCCTGTCTGCCCATCATTGTCAGCTGTCCTTACAGAGGGAGGGAGGGAAACAGAGGGAGATGCAGGGGATGGGCTGCGTGTTTAATAGAGGTTAAAAAGAAGAATTAGCAGTCGCGTGAACGTGGTCGCTTCAAAGTGTTAATCTGCAGGGATTTGGACTCACAGTTCTTGGTGGAAAAGAAAAACATTGTAAAATGTTGGCGTTATTTTAGTACTCCTGCAAAAAAAAAAAAGATTTAAATAAAGATTGACTCCAAATAAAATGGTGCGCTTTAAGAATTCAGGGAGATTCAAAGAGTTTATTGTCATCTGCACAGTTAGGAAACGAGTTTACATTGAAATTCCTGTTTTGCTGTTCACTCTGAATGACTTAAAACATTTAAGGTTAAGCAAAAAGATAGAGAGGGATATTTAATCTCAAAGTAGCATAATAACTAGTGTTGTCAAATAATTAAAAAAATAATCAGATTAATCACACTTTTGAGTTGTGATTAATTAAAATCAAACACAATGTTTCACTAGACACGTTTTGTAAGACTTCATCCAGTTTTTAAACAAAAAACATCCCATAAATTCTTAAATTTTATTGTTTGAATTTTTTTAATTTATCACTCAGATGTCCAAAAAGTGTAATTTGTGTACTCAAAATACATCAACAGTAAGATGAGCAGAACTGTAAATACTTATATTTCTGCAGTATTGCAACAAGAAAACAAAATGCTGACAGACATTCATAAGAAACAAACATTGTGTTTGTAAATAGACTGTCATGAGCTAAACAGTATAGTACACGTGCAGTGATTGAATATTTTACATTTACATATTGACATGTCCTTGAGACAATTTTCTTATGATGGAGAACTTATATAAAATAAAAAATTGCATTTCTGAGTATTTCTTTATTTAAATCTTTGTGAAACAGGAGCAGACCAAAAAAATGCTGTTTGATGAAACTACTATGTGACATAGATCTACAATCGGAAGGCCACAAGGTTTCAGCTCCGCTTCTAGATCGCAGGTCTGCAACCTTTGACGCTATAAGAGCCATTTGGTCCAGTTTTTTACAGATCAAAACCAAACCAGAGCCACAAAGTTCCACTTTAGAAAAGTACATTTCATTTATCCTTTTGTTTCTGTTAAAATAAAACACTTCAATATTTAAAGTCTTTTATTTTTCTCTTAGTTGTCATTTTAACTTCTGTTTCTTTTGACAGTAGCACATCATTTTTTTTTCAAAATAAAGTGTCAAAGTAAAATCATCCTGCTGCAACTGATTTACTGGAATTAAAACTGTAAATCAAACGTGGCATTTTCTATCATTATGACACTTTTATCCTTTTTTCTCCTTTTACTATTGAATATAAACAGTAATGTAGAATCAAATTACAAATATATCCCTATAAATGCAATGTTTGCCTCTGAACAGCAACAAGACACTTCTATGCAGCAGGAGTTAAAAATATGTTTGAAACTTATACTAACACTAAACCTTTCTTAGTTTTCTGACATGTAAAAGTCTGAACAAAAACGATAAACCTGTTAATTAAAACTAATTATCTAAAACTGTAAACTCAATATTTTGAGCTGCAGGAAAGCTTACACAAAGAGGTGAATTTCTAACAAACTCCTGCCGCTCTGCAGAAACTATGTTCTAGAAACCGATACAGGTTTTTGGCTAAAAACAGCAGAATCATGTCTACAAGACCCCCAGGAGTGGAACTTTAACACGTGGGCATATTTTTTAGGACTCCTATTTTTTTCTCTTTTTTTTCAATTTCGATTTTATTTTATTTCCACAAGATAAACATGTACATTAAACCAATACAAGTCATCTTATGCAGGGGGAAATGAAAGGTAGCAGAATGAAGAAAAACATTTTTCTGTTCTTGTTACATGCATATATTCAACAAAAAGCAAAAGGTACATCCACAATATGGACACATTGTCATTCAAAATAACTTGAAGTACATCAGAAACAGTTAACAGTGACATCAAAAATTAAATAGTGTATACTTATCTTCTTTTTTTTATCTAAATCCACATTAATAAAGAATAAAAACATTTTTTTCACATTTAATGGCGTCAATTTGCAAAAACTCCAGCAAAAGCTTCTATTTCCTCAAAACATTTGTGTAAATGATGTCTTTTTTTGTTACTCTACACTCAGCGACTCACGTTTGTTTTTGCACATTTTCATAATTTACCCTCCCCTACTTTGACACACAAAAAGGCAAAAACGCGGCATGCTCTGACCCCCCGTCTCGCAGGGTCAGCTCTGAAGTGGGCATTAAACGCTGGTGGCAACTCATCAGAATTGGTGATTTTGGTGGAATTTTAGGCATTAAAAAAGAAAAAAAGGGAGAAAACGAAAACACGTGAGAAAATCCAGGCAACACAAACAATACGGACTTAATAGCAAACCCCCCAACACTCAAACACAAAGCTACAAAGTCAATAAATTAAAATCTTTATGACCCTGTGTACACAAAATTAGCCACAGGGCCTACAGACCTGCATTAGAGCAGAGCCCAGTTACAGAGAAGAACTCTAATTGGGGGTCATTATTTAAGCAGAGAGAGGGAAAAGGCTGAGGACTCTCATTTTCACTCCTCTTTCTCCTTCTTTTCTATTTGACAGGCGCAGTAAATTAAGAAAGTGGTGATATTTAATACCTTTTAACCTCCCTGAGACAGTTTTCTGATCAATTACTAGAGCAGGCTGTAATTGTTAGCCGGGATAATGATTCCACATGTGAGAGAGCAGCATTGAGATGAAGCCCTGAGTGCAATTACCTTAAACCCTTCAAGTGTACTGGTGTCTGGAGAGGACATTATGGAAAGAGAGAGTCGGTGAGACAGCCACAGCCAACCTGCAGAGAGAAAGAAGAGGAGAGGAGGAAACCCCGCTCATAAATCCAAAACACACTGACTGATCACATCAAATAACATGCAGGAACTCCGCTTTGCATTCTGTGACTCCAAAATGTCGTTCCTTTAGAAATGGATGTTAACAGCTCGGAGGAATTGATGCCGGGTTCTTCTGCATGAGCTGAATCTTTTGGTTTTTTTAGCTCTGACAACCAAACACCGGCATGCTGAGTATCCTGATGTTATGATTGGAGGATACAATGGCTGCCAGTTTATTATGAAGCCATCTTCCAAGCATTCTGGGAAGGAGACTCTTTTTTTCCAGCCCAACAAATCAGGAGAAACTGTCAGCAGCACCTCCGACAAGATCTGGCAACACAAATGTCTATTTCCAATGCAGAATCTGGAACATAATCTATAATAGTAGTTAGTGGGCTATTTTTTTTTACTTAAATCTTATTGTTTCGTCTTTTTATAAACAAGGTGTAACTTAATTTTACACGGATTCAAACAATGTTTTTACAATGATTAGTATTTTATGGAAACAAACTAGAAACATATTATCTATGAATGTATCTTTAATACAATTTTTGTGGAAATGCTTGAAATCTATCTTTGTAGTAGAACTCCAGCTTCTTTTTTTACAGACATATTTTACATTTTATTACACAATAATTTTATAATGAACCCAAATCTATCAAAAAACCAAATTTCAAGGGGCAAATTTAGTGTTTTTTTAAGCAAGTCACAAACATAGAGATAAAACAGCGTTTTATAATCGTGCACAGAAAAACAAAACTGTATAAATCCACAAATAAATCAAAGACAATGTAAAAAAAAAAGTAAAAAAAGTCTAAAAAACAAACAAACAGGCGATTAAACTCCATTGAACTCCATTCAAAATTCCAAAGATTTTGATTGGTTGGTTTTATTCTTTGTGATAGAACATGATTTATTCACTATACCATAGTTTTTCACCTGAAATATTTCATATGAATTGTTTGGCGATCTTTTACTGGATGCAAACATCCAACATTTTCCTAAAAACACACTTCCTTAGTTTATATTACCTAATGCTATTCCTTGTTGTGGTTTCCAGAGGACCCCATTATGATTTAGTTGACTTAGACAGGCCTGTTCTAAATTCATAGTAAGATTTCTGTTGGAATTGTTTGAATATTATGTTGGTTTTTTTGGGTGTCTTTCTTTCTACATTTTGCTGTAAGAAAAATGTGTGTCTTTATTTGTTTATGTAAGATGTTATTTCTGTAAAAAATGTGCCAATTTGGTCATCCTGGTGAGGAGGAGGAAGATCCGNNNNAGTCCAAGTCGAGTCTAAAGTCGTCAAATTCATGACTCGAGTCTGACTCGAGTCCAAGTCATGTGACTCGAGTCCCCACCTCTGACTGTACAAGATAAATACTTTTGTACAGCTTTCATATGGTGTCAGAAGTGGGATTTGAACCGACGCCACATTACGAGTAAACAGCCAAACTGAGTGGCAAACTCACTTTGTTCAGGGACTATGAAGGGTTAAAAAAATAAATCTAAGCATTTTAAAATTTGTCATTTTGCTTGACACCTTAAAAAGTACATCTTGGTCATTTTAAGTAAATTTTAAATTTCAAAATCACCTATAATGTCATATTTTGCTAAACAGCAGGAAAGGAAACACTTTTTTCATTTCTGCACATCAGCAGCTTGAAGGAAAACTTGAACTGTTTACTCCTCGGTGTTTCTATTTTCTGCATGGCATCAGTCCCTCCTCAGAAATTTGGTTTGGTAAATTGAACTTTTCAGAGTTTGTTGAGTTAAATTTCAGACTTTTTAAGACTTTTTTGAGGCCATGCATGTCAAGAATAGAGACTAATTTCTCAGTCGATTTTCCATTTTATTCACTTATTCCCCTTTCATAATCAAAAGCTTCTTATCTTGTTTGTGGTGTGTGCTTCTTTTTCCTCTCTACACATTCAGCGTATTGGTGCATAAGAGGGGCCCGCTTCAAGAAGCAGGTTCAACAAATTTAGAGTTCAATCTTGAACTCAGAGTCAAAAGTTGCAAACTTGGAGTTTTTGGTTTCAGAACAGCTAAAAAGAGTTGATTCAGTCAACTCTGAGTTGTTGGAACCAGAATTAGGTGCGAGCGTCGCGACTATTAAAAACCCTGATCAATGAAGCAAAGACATCACGATTCACCATGGCAACGGGAACAAACACCATCAGGGCGGCATACTTCCAGTGACAGAAACTGATGCGTTCCTCCATGCATATGCCGACTACGAGCACATTTTCTGCCAGAAAAGCAACACAGCTGCAGCAGTAAAACAGAGAGAGAGTTGTCATGGGAGAAAAAAACTACCAGAGTTGATACGTACGTCTACATTTGAACCATTCAATTCAGGATAAGAACTAAATAACGTCAGAAATGTCCTTTTCTCACTTTCTAATAAGGGATGGTTTTTGATTTGTCAATAACTTAACAAGTAAACCCTGAAATTGTATAAATGGCTGTTTTTCGTAACCGTAATAAGTAAAAAGAGAAATAAGAATAAAAAAGACTTAATTAAATTGTAAGAACGATATTTACAGTAATAATAAGAAGAAACTGTACATGCATAAGGCAATTTGAGAATAATAAAATACAAAAGACATAACA
>NC_050527.1:30285036-30285987 GCF_002922805.2 Oryzias melastigma
GTAAAACAGAGAGAGAGTTGTCATGGGAGAAAAAAACTACCAGAGTTGATACGTACGTCTACATTTGAATCATTCAATTCAGGATAAGATCTAAATAACGTCAGAAATGTCCTTTTCTCACTTTTTAATAAGGGATGGTTTTTGATTTGTCAATAACTTAACAAGTAAACCCCGAAATTGTATAAATGGCTGTTTTTCGTAACCGTAATAAGTAAAAAGAGTAATAAGAATAAAAAAGACTTAATTAAATTGTAAGAAAGATACTTTTTTTGTAGTTTTCTTTTTCAGCAATTATCCTAAATGCACTAAACTCTGGAAGATGTTAAGTAAGGAGCTCAATGTTAAAACATCCATAAATTAAAAAAAAATGCATAAAGTATCTCTAATTTCACAATAAGAAGATACGATGAGTTAAAGATCAAATGGTGTTTGAATAATTCCAAATGTCTGGAAGCACTTCACAATTGGAATTTGCATTTGATCTGATCAGAAAGCAATAAATCAAAGTCTACTGACTTTAGCTAATAATTACAAAAATTAATGAACCAAATGTGACATGAGTGTGTTTTATTTTTGTTTGTTTTCTATTTTCTAATCAATGTATTTCATTATTTCTGTAATGAGTTTGAAATAATTGTGTTTTTTTCCTGTATTTTTCATAATCAATGCTTGGAATAAACCAATCAATCAATAAATGAAAGTTCTTACTGTGAACATTTTTGCTACAATTTATTTGAAATAAACTCGTTAAAAGAACATCACTAAGCAATAAACAATCCTGCTACCAGAAATAAAACATTTAACATAGAAACAATTGGTTCTTGAAAAGAAGAAAATAATGTCAAAAACATCTGAATCACTATTATATTACAGTTTTTTCCAAATGCTAAAACACATTTTCTGAAACATTAGACCAATTTAACCAAACACCAAACACAATTTTCAAAACAT
>NC_050527.1:30287451-30289599 GCF_002922805.2 Oryzias melastigma
AAAAACACTTCTAATAATACTTTGTAAAACATTCAGGAGAATTAATCAACAGAAAGAATTTTTTTTTTATTATTCAGAACACTCTAATTCAGTGTCACTCTGTCTCCCTAAAAAAAATCTCAAAAGCACGAGCACTCATATCTACCTTTGTCAAAAAAGAAACACTTGATCTGGATGATAATTATCCTCCGACATTATCTTCTTCAGCAGATCAGGATTTTTTTCAGCCGTTTCTGAGTCAGCTGATACCATTTCTCCATGCAGGGGAATGAAGAGAAGAGGAGGCACTCCTCTCCCGGGGGGGAGAGTCACAGGACTGTAAAAAATCCGCAGATATGTGAAACCACGAATAAAGAAACGTGAATAGAAGGGGTAACACTGTATCAGGTGTTTTGCAATATTTTGTATAAGTGTAAATAAATAAATATATAAATAAATAAAATAAATAAATCTTGTTAATTTCCGAAAAGAATAAAATAAAAGTAAAATTAAACAAGAGCAATTTTCAGAAATAAAAAGGTAATGTTAAAAAAAAATAACAAAAAACATACTAAGTAAAGAATGTCCTCCTTCAGTACATTTATTACTATTTCATTTTGATTTATGGAAATTCCTTTTTTTAATTTATGTTTTTGTTTAACAGAAACCAGAAATGTTAGGGACGATGGCACATAGGTGATTGTCACTGATGTCGTTTGTCCATCATTTGGCATGGAGCGATACTGAAAATGCTTTTTGCTAGTCATAAAACTTTTAAGAATATGCAGACATTGAAGATGCATTTAAAAAAGCTCAAACATCAAAACTTAAACATCCTGATCCTATCAGTGACGTCCCAAAGTTTCTACCTTTTCTGGTTTAATGTTATAGTTTGGCTTGAAGGTTGTCCCCCACCACATACTCAAAAACTCACCAAAATGTGTACACAGTTAATACCCTGTGAACATGAATGCTGGTCCACTCCTCTTCAATAAGTGTGTAAAGTTGTTGGATGTTGGCAGGAACTGGAACAAACTGTCATATACATCCATCAAGAGCATCTCAAGCATCTTGAATGGAAGACATGTCTTGTGAGTTTGCTGGCTGGGATGTTTTCAGCCACCAAGAGTGGACGACAGATCCTTGCACCAGGGGACTGAACATTATCGTGTTCCAACAGGAAGTGATGTTCTTGGATGTATGGTACAACGGTGGGCCTCAGGGTCTCGCCACAGTATCTCTCTGCATTCAAAATGCCTTCAGTAAAATGCACCTGCCCATACCATAACCCCACCACCACCATTGACCACTTGGCAACCTGATCAACTCTATGCCAAGGAGATGGTGGTCACACCACAAGCTGAGCGGTTTTCTGAGTCCCCAGACCCCCCAATAAAACAAAAAAGACATGTTTCAGAATGGCCTTTTATCTGGGCCAGTCTAAGGCACACCTGTGCAATAATCAGGCTGTCTCATCAGCATTAGGGCTGGGAATCCCTGGGTACCTCACGATGCGATACGCGATACATGGCTCACGATTTTGATAATATTGCGATCATTGGTAAAAATCCTCTCCAATAACTAGCATTATATAGAAGAACATGTTTTTGGGGAAAATATATCTCCATTTATCTTTTTTAGCTTAAACACAATAATAATAATAAACAACTTTTTTTATTTTGTGCAACAAATTAGAGACACTTTGTGCAACATTGCTGAAATCAGTAATACTATGTCTTCGACAAGCATTGACAACAGCTGAATTGGAATTATCTGTCAGATTCTATGTTAATAATAGTAAACATGATCAGCAGTGGCACTACTTAGTGCAGAATTGTTGTAAGCAACTGAACAAAATTAAACAATTCAAGTGGCGACAGCTATCTACCTCCAAGAGAACATCACACCAAAGGATGATGAATATAATGTTTTACAGCCTCTCTCAAATTGACCTAATATTTTGTGCACTTTTCCTTCACTTGAAAAGGGCTGAGCATCCAAAATTGAGATTATTTTTCTAATCTTTATCATCAGTCAGCAGTAAATAGGTAAAAACCTTAAAAAACACATAATAATGGCAATAAATGTAAAGTGCATCAATTAATTAGTAACCTCCCTAATTTTACAGTGAATTCATGTACTTTATTTTAATTACATTTAAATTTAAGT
>NC_050527.1:30289957-30291836 GCF_002922805.2 Oryzias melastigma
ATGGCACATAGGTGATTGTCATTGATGTCGTTTGTCCATCATTTGGCATGGAGCGATACTGAAAATGCTTTTTGCTAGTCATAAAACTTTTAAGAATATGCAGACAAAATTGAAGGCCGATTTACTCAGACTGTCACTTGAGATTATTTTTCTAATCTTTATCATCAGTCAGCAGTAAATAGGTAAAAACCTTAAAACCCACATAATAATGGCAATAAATGTAAAGTGCTTCAATTAATTAGTAACCTCCCTAATTTTACAGTGAATTCATGTACTTTATTTTAATTACATTTAAATTTAAGTTCATACATCAAATCCTGCTTTTTTAATTTAAGAATTACTTTAAATTAACATTAGCAACAAGTAATTACATTGTTTGAAAACGTCACATTATAAATTTACCAAAGTTACACCGTACACCAGCAGGTTAAACATTGAAGTGTATGAAAACAAAAATTCCAATGGTACCTGAAGTACACACAAACAACTGCGAAGCGCGCACCTAGTTCCCACTGCAAACAGGAAGTAAGCGATCGTAGTCATTCTAGCGCTCAGACAAAGTCACTTCTTACCGGCTGGATCTCATTCAGATGGAGGAGGAATGCTGACGGGTAGACATGCTTCACACTACAGAGCCTCTATCTCACCGGTACTTCTCTCGAATGAGCGCGTGCATCGCTATTAAAAGTCCGACGCAGCGCGCCCATCTGCTCAATAGTTTCGGCGCGTAACTTGCACGCTCAACGCAATTGCCTCTTCAAATGAAAACATAATATCGATACTGGGTGAGAACCCATCGAGAATCGATCGCAGGACTAAATATCGCAATATCGATATTTTGGCACACCCCTAATCAGCATCATGATACAGCACACCTGTGAGGTAAGATGGATTATCTTTGCAAAGGAGAAATACTCACCATCACAGATTTAGACAGATTTGCGAAAAATATTTGGGAGAAATTGTTATTTTGTGTTTTTAGAAAATGTTTCAAATAAGACAAATGGGAGGAAAACCAAAAGTGTTGTTTTTGTTCTATGTGAAATATATAGAATAAGTGACAGCAAATATTTCCTATATTATGTAGCAATGATTTTTTTACTTGTTTTTTTGTTAATTTTATTCATGTGTTTAGGAGAAGATGTAAAGACTTTCTTATTGCTGATCCAGAAAAATTACAGGCATACATAAGCTCCATTTCAGACTAGAATATGTGCCAATGATAAAACTATCTATGCTTTTTGTAGCTGAAACAGATGAGACACCCTGCCTACAGACTATCTCAGTAAGCAAACTAATACTGACCAATCAGCTCGGTCTAACAGCGCCTTCAGTTTGTCTTTTCTTGGTTGACTTCTCCATCTCCATCACCTCAAAACAGAGCATGGCTTTATGACACAGTGTATGACGTGACTAATAGCTCATCATCTGATTCTTTAGCATCACCATCTGCTGTGTGTCTGTGGGATGGCTGTAGCTCACTGAGTTGAGCAGCACTGCTGCCAACTGATTGGTCAGGGGATCAAATCTCAGACTGGTTGGTCATGGTGTCCTTGGGCAAGGCATTTATAAAACCTCACATTGATGATCCACTAATGAAAGTTCATAATGGACAAAGAATACTTGTAAATGTAATAGAATGTTTAAAAAAAATGAGTCTATGGTAGTATGCAAAACCAGATATTTGAATAAAGGACATTTTAGTAAAAATAATCTTAAAACTCCTACCCAACACCTCACGTCCCACAGTTTTTTTTATTTAGTCGTTTTAAGAAAACATTTATTATTTTGTGTAAAATTTACACCACCAAAAGCTGTCCCTTTTATGGAAAAACCTTGAAAGGCTTCAAATTACCAGTCTAGTTGAGAATCTGCTACA
>NC_050527.1:30291842-30303108 GCF_002922805.2 Oryzias melastigma
GTAAAAAAAAAAACAAAAAACTGAGCAAACTCCACATTTCAAAGTAACATTAATTTATTATTATTATTATTATTATTATTATTATTATTATTATTATTTCTTCAAATTGTACCTTTGTTTTTTAGGATACGCTAGTTTCTCAGTTTTCAGAAGTGATGAATTAGCATACCCTAAAACCTCAAAACTTTAAAATGTTTAACTTTTTTGCATTGTCCGTATCCGAATGCTTCCTCTACCCCATGTGCTCTCCCTACCCCTCAAACTATAGGCACATTTGAGGTGATTGGAGTGTCCAAAACAGTTTTTGAAGGGCTAACTGTCGTCGTGGAGGGATACAGAGCCCTCCATGACGATTGTTCTGCGTCGCGCTCTGAAGACAAGGGGAAGCACATTTCTTCCATTGGGTGTGTTCTGAAGCATAGAAGTTTACATTTAAATGTAAGTAATGACTTTTTGTTTTAGCATGACCTTTTCAAAGTTATAAAACAGCTGTTGTTGTGTATATTTTAGCGTTAGAAGCTCCGCGCTAAAGCTAGCTGACTGGCAACTATTGATGATGTTATGAAGCGAAAGTGACGTCCGAAATATGAGATGCTATTTTTTTATAACGTTCCGTTTTTTTGGGGGGGGTAAATGAATGTGAAGGGGAAGAATTCGGATTTAGCCTAAATATCACGAAAAGAATACCAAATAAATAAATAAATGCTTTGGTTTGACCCGACGAGTCTTTTTAATGGTCAGGAACACATATGCTAGCAGCAGACCTCCATGCTTTTAGTGGAGGAACAAGTCAGTGGAGAGATGCTTTACAGTCAGTGTTCAAGTCCCATGACTCCCTTGCTTTTATAATAGAAACAGATGAGGATGATTTACCTTTGCAGCCACTGAGATGATCCATGCAGCAGATGTTTTACACTTTCTGACCATTTATTTGTGGAGTGGGGAAGGGGAGGGGGGTGGGGGCTGGGAAAGGGTATAATTAGGATTTATGGACTGAATCTGCAGAGTTGCAAAGGCGACTGATGATCCCTCCTGTAAGAAGTGTCTTTGTGTGCTAGGTGAGGGATAACGAACGGTGCCATGCTGACAAGGGCAAGGACAAGAAGTTAGATGCTTTAGCGTTGCTCATTCGCTAAGCAGAGGAGCTCCAACGCGCCGCGCCCTCTTAGACACGGAAAGGCAAACACGTCTGTCTATTTAAGGCGAGAAAGCACAAGCTTTGATGCTTGTGTTCACACAAATGCTGCTTTATCAAAGAACGGAAGGAAGTCTAAAGGTGAAATTTCTAAATCAGTGCTAATATGTGTCTTTCCAATATCTTGTTTACCAACATCAACATTTATGCACATATACTCACCTATAGGCACACATCTACTCTTTATTTGCAAATTCCTCATAAGCCAATCACACTGCAGCAATTCAATGCATTTATTGCATGTAGACATGGTCAAGACGATCTGCTGAAGTTCAAACCGAACATCAGAATGAGGAAGAAATGTGATTGAAGTGACTTTGAACGTGACGTGGTTGTTGGTTCTAGACAGGCTGGTCTAAGTACTTCAGAAAGTGAGGATCTCCTGGGATTTTCACCCACAACCATCTTGAGAGTTTACAGAGAATGGTCAGAAAAAGAGAAAATATCCAGTGAGTGACAGTTCTAACCACTGGTTACAACTGAGGTCTGCAGAAGAACATCTCTGAACACGCAACACGTCCAACCTAAAGGCAGATGGAATACAGCAATAGAAGAACACAATGGGTACCACTACTGTCAGCTAAGATCAGGAAACTGAGGCTACAATTCACACAGACTCACCAAAACTAGACAATAGAAAATTGGAAAAACGTTGTCTGGTCTGATGAGTCTCTATTTCTGCTGTGACTGTAACTCAGACTGGTTTCTTGAACATGAAAATGAGTTCTCTGGCCTCTATTGGCCTCCACAGTCACCAGATCTCAACCCAATAGAGAACCTTTGGGATGTGGTGGAACAGGAGATCGGCATAACAGACAACTGTGTGATGCTTTCATGTCAATATGGACCAAACTCTCTGAGGAATGTTTCCAGTACCTTGTTGAATCTATGCCACCAAGGATCAAGGCAGTTCTGAAGGCAAAAGAGGGTCCAAACCCCAAAGAAAGTGGCGGTGAGTGTAAACGTATGGATATTCCGGGGCATAGTTAGTCTCCTTAAAAAAATGACATTATCTGAAGTCCAGTTCAACATAAGAGGAAATTCCTCTGAGCTAAACGAGCAGCTTTTATTAGAGTGTTTCATTTCATTGCCACATTTCATGGCGTTGTAGCATAAGCACAGTTCTAAAGTCTGTCTGCTGCTCTGGCTCTGCAGAGGGAGAACTCCACCAGATGACTCACATTTGTATCTCTGCTCCTGCCTCTGAAACTACAGCCTGTAGCCCCGAGCTTGCCAGAGGCCCTTAAATTGGTTATTTACAGTAAACAGATCTATACGAGGCCTTCGCCAATGTTTGGTGGCAGGAGCGGAGGGTTTAATTGATATGGAAGTGACGGTATCTGGATTTCTGTCTTCTCTCTCTGATAGGTCTGGAGCGGGGTTTTATTTGTTTAAATGTTAGCACTTTGGAAGAGCTCCACAGCTGTGGGGGCCGGGATCACACAAAGGTGGATAGACACCCGCACACACACACACACACACACTGCTCACTCAAACTCTGACAAGCAGCCATGTTGCGCTGGCAGCTCAACAACGCAAAGCTTTTATCTGTCAGTGGTCAAGCCTGACTGAACTCCTGCTACATTATAGGCTCTCTCTTTCCCCCCCACACACACACACACACACACCGACTGTGTCTCTCCCAAACACACATGCACTTTGAAAAAGTGCCATTTCTCTTTTTTTCTCTTTAAAACCTGGCTCAAATCTGCTCTTTTGCGGAAATTAGCCATCTGTGCTGCCCGTGAGTGACAGAATGTTCATATCAATCCTTCCAGGAGATGATGAGCACCCCGTCTGCACTGACAACACCCACACAAACCCACCGGGGCACACGAGCACACGCACACATGGCCACATTTCCAGGAGCAAGCCATTTGTGGATTTGTTTTTCCTACAGATAATGGCACCAACTGAACTTTCCCTTTCAAACAAATACATTTTCCACTGATTGGCCATAAATGCACTCAACTGACCACATGCCGCACCTGACGGAATCTATGTGGACGAGAAGCAGAGACAGGATTCCTGCAGGACAAAGATGCCTCGTGGTTAATGAATCTTAGTTAACACCATTAGATTGAAAGATGAGAGCTGTCCGAACGCTCCTTCCTGTGTATGTCCCCCCACCCTCCTCCCGTCTCCGTCTTCTTCCCTTCTGCCTCCATTTTTTTACGGTCGAATTTCGACAAATGGCTTTCATCAGCAAAGCGCATCTCATTAGCAGCCATGATGCGCCGTATGTTGATCATCATCATCTGTGAGTGGACTGATGAGCGATGAATGTCAGGCATAATGGAGGCGGCGAAGCTGCGTCCCGTAAACCTACAGCGACACACTCGTGCTAATTACTCTAAATAGCGCCGTTACCGACAGCAAAGCGACTGCAGCGGCAACAGTGGGAGCAAAAGTGGAAATGACTGTCATCACCAACCATATCAGGTGCATCAGTTCACAAAATGCAAGCTGTTTGAGTTTAAAAAATAGTAAAAAAAAATAAATCACCCAGCTGTATACTTGGGAACAATCGCAGATCAATAACAAATTTCCTCATTTTTGTCAAAAAGAAAGCAAAATTTGTACATTAACCAATACCAACATAGAGTATAATCACTTTCATTAAAAATTCATGCACTGTTTGACAGTAAACATTCCCTCCAGGATCTCAGGGGCCATTTTTAATGGTTGTTGCAGCACAAAAAGACAGTTTTTCTTACAGGTTAATCTTAAATTAATCACAATTAATTTTTTTTCCAGGTTTGCGATCAATCAGTTAAAAAATTTTAATTGATTCTCAGCAACAATTATTTTCCCAAATTGATGAAATTCCACTTTATTCCAATGGTGTTTCATTAAAAAAAGCTAGCTTTTTCTTTCCATGTGTCTGCAAGACCAAATATACAATTTGAACAGTTAAATATTGGTGACATGCTAGAAAAAAAGATGCCAGACTAAGGTTTTATTATTATTTTTCTTATATTTAAATAAAAAAGTAACAAAAAAGTACTTTAGTTTAGTTTTTAGTTAGATGTGGCTGTCGGTCATTTAGCCTTAATTCCGTATTTTATGGCCTACAGCAGTCTGCTGCAATTGTACTGCAGTATTCATTGATCTAGCTAAAGCCTTTGATTCAGTAAACCATTCTATTTTATTGAACAGACTTGGCAACATTGGCATTTCCAATCAGTCTCTAATATAGTTTTCTAACTATTTGTCTGGCAGACAGGTAAATATTGATTATTTTTATTCTCAGCCTCTCTGTGTCTCTAAAGGTGTGCACAGAGGTCTGTTCTTGGCCTTACTCTTTTTTCTATTTACATTAATGACATCCCAAAGGCTGTTAGTAAAGGTCGTGTACACTTATATGCTGATGACACTGTTTTGTATGCTTCTGGTCTGTCTCCGGAAATGGTCTGTCATTCACTACAACGAGGCTTCTTGGATATACAAAATGCCTTTACAAATGCAGGGCTTGGTTTAACTGTAAAAGAGCGGTAATTCCTTAGTTTCTGGACTTTACCACAACAGATGGAACCATCTTAAAGCAGGGCACAGGGTACAAATACTTGGGAATCTGGTTAGACAATGCACTATCCTTCCGCCATCACATCACCATGTTACAATCCAAAGTTAAAGCAAAACGGTTTCTTTTTGTACAGAAACCGCTCTGTTTTTACGTCTTCAGCTAAAAAGAGTTGTTGAAATGTGTATTCTTCCTCTGTTTGATTATGGTGATATAATCTATCGCCATGCCTGCAAAGGAAGTCTTCAAAAACTGGACACAGTTTTTCACTCTGCTATTCGTTTTGTTACTAATGCCCCTTACAGGACACACCACTGCCTGCTGTACTCTCAGGTTAATTGGCCTTCTTTGCCATCCCGCCCCGGTATATTCATTTACAATAGCTTGCTTGGTCTCTCACTTCCACATCTTAAACAGTTACTACAATTAAAGTACCCGTCAAGACACAATACCCGTTCTTCACAACTCCTCAAATTGAAAGTTCCAAAAACACGGTCTTCCTTTGACCTTATGTCTTTTCCTTTTGCTGCTCCAAATGATTGGAACTTTTACCAAAAGAAACTCCATTTGGAAACTCTGATTCTACTCTATGCTTTTAAACGCAGAGTAAAGGACATTTTTAAAGAGTCATGTACATGTTTTCTTAATCAGTAATTTAATATGTCTAAAACATGTAAGTATATATTAAGTACTTTTAGCATTTTCAGGCCGACATTGTAAATAAGAAATTGTTGTTAATGTTTTGCCCGTTGAAAAAAAGGTTGATGAGTCTGACTCCAAAAAAAATATTTTTTTCAACAAGTTATTAATATATTTTCTTCAATTGTCAATTTTCTCTAAAGTGCATGAAGTCGGAAACTGATTTTGTCAGTTAACCCTTTACCCCCAGAGTTCCAGTGTTGGCATTTTTTCCAATATCTTTAGCAGTTTACACAGCTGATATATGTTGATCACATAAACATTAAGAGAATCATATTTTGTCAACGATGTTGCGGTATTTAGATGTTGCAATATCTCCGGAAATAAGACAGTGAGAACAAAGTTGGGGAAGGACAAGTATTTTCGATGAGCTTGTGTTTGATTTGTATCTTTTGATTTCTGATTTTAAGTCTTGAACCGGATGTTGATAATTCATGTAGAGAAATTGGTATGGTCGAGCCGGGGTGGGGTTATATAAGTTCGCTTCCTTCCACTCCCTTTGAAGTGATCAACTTGTGATTTATTATGTGATATGTTATTTCATGTATTATTACCTGATTGCTTGAAATAAACCATTAATTCATTCATCTTCAAAATCTATTTTTCTCCAAGGAGTCCTCATTCGTTTTATGTCAAGTGTTAAGTGTTTGCCAACCGATTTGAAATTTCCTCCATAATAATAAACAACAGTTAGATGAGTCTACAAAACAACCTGAAACATGGCAAAACCATTTGATGGAGCTTAAACCGGACTGGAACCGGTCCAGTACTGGGACCTGGAACGCACCAGTACACCAGCCCGGTCCCAGCACCTGTTCACACCTGGTACCACATTTGGTATCGGTTTGGCTCCGATACCGTGTCTGGTACCGCTTTCCGAGGGTTGCGGATCTGTGATTTTACGAACAGCCAGCACGTTAAAAAAAAAAAAGAGTTAGGGACACATAAAACGTCAGGTTTTGACTCTTAGGAGTCCTTCACCAAACGTCAATATGTGATGACTTAGGGATGAGAATGTGTTGACAAGACGGATCTTATAGTCACTTAAGTCAGGGGACAATCCAGTGCATAAAAGAAAAGAGGTTTGATTAACGTGAAGGAGCAGAACAGGATTGGTGTGGCTAAGCATTATTAGAACCATAAGTAAATATGAAAAGGACCTGAAGAATAAAGCCAACTTGAAGACTTTCCAAAGAATCTTATACTATGTTCTGACCGGACATGTGACGCAGTTCCTTGAACAAACGTTTTGTGTGCACACTGGACTGCTGTTATCCAATACTAGCATGTCCACCATCTATAGATGGAAGAGGTTTGGTGATAAATGTAGAAGGAGTGCAAATCTCGCAAGTCTTGCTTCAGGCTTTTTGCGTCACAGCTGTATTCCAATATATGACAGACTTGGTGTCAAAGCTGGAATTATTAATTTCTCCTCTATGATCAATTTGGCTGGCATTGAGGAGTTTTATCCATATGTCACTAACAAACCAGAGTCCCTAATTGATTGATTAACTCACAACATGCATTGTACAAAAATATTGACCATGTAAAACTAGCGTAGCAACTCGCAAACGTAGCAGGCATACATGTCTACAGATACACTATATTACCAAAATACAGACTCACCCATCCAAACTATCAGAATCAGGTGACCTTATGACTTGTTCTGGCCACAAGTGTTTAATGTCAAGCACTCTGATGCAGACTGTGTTTAAAAACATTTGTGAAAGAATGTGTTACGCTCAGGAGCTCAGTGGATTTCAGTGTGGCACTGTCATAGGATGTCACCTGTGCAGCAAATCCAGTCGTGAAATTTCCTAAATATTCCAACAGTACATTTTGGACTTCATTGTGACGTGTGTGAAATTTGGTGGAGGAGGAATGATGGTGCCGCCTTGTTTTTCAGGAGTTGGGCTTGGCCCCTTAGTTCCAGTGAAAGGAACTTTGAATGCTTCAGGATACCAAAACATTTTGGACAATTCCAGCTTGACTGTCCTGCACAGAGTCCTGACCTGTACCCCATAGAACTCCTTTGGGATGAATTAGAGCTGAGAGCCAGGCCTTCTCCACTAACATCATGCTGATTCATGGGTTTGATATGTAAGTCCTATTTCTCAAACAGAATGTCCATCTCTTCTTCATACTTGTGTGTGATCTGAGGAGAATCACTGCATCAGCAGTCAAAACGATGGTGGTGAGAGGACAAAGGAGTCACTTACAGCCGTTACCCCGCCTCTCAATAATTTGCAACTTAGCATGAGGTGCGATTTCATAAAATAGCACCATTAAACTAAGGAAAAAAGACATATTGCTATCTCTGCATTCTCTCACCTGTAAAGTGAAACACCTGGGATGTGCATGAGCGTATTGTAAATATTCAAAGTCTTGCTGCCAACAGTTTTTCTGAGTTTGCATGTTCTTGCTGTGCCTGCGCAAGGTTTTCTCAGGGTTCTTCCTCCCACAGTCCAAGAAAAATTACTGACGGACTGGCAGCCTGTCAAGATCCAGTGTACCCCTCCTCTCACTCAGGAGCGAGGCGGGGTGTACCCCCTCTAAATCTTCAAATAAACACGATTCAGGAAAATACTGTGAGGAAATCAGAGCTACTGTGGACGGTGCACTTGAGCTGTTCTCTGTGGGCATCAGTGAACTCATCTAAGAGCAACTTAGAGATTGTGAAATCACCCACTTCATGGTTACATCACCAAGTAAGTACATTTCTGACATCTCAAACGGAAATGTTTCATTCCCACTATGCAAAGACATCCTTATGTAACCTCCAACACACTTGTGCACTTTCCAATGCAGTTCTGGGCCTTTTTTTTTACCAGGATAGTACAGTTTATTACAATTTAGAGAAAGCCACAAAATTAAAATGCTTGTTTGTAGGATCAGGTTGAATGAACTGAAATCTTGTTTTTATACGGGTGTCAAATTACCACGTTAATTGCAATTAATTAATTACAGACAAATTAGGACAATACTTAGGACATAAATTGCATCAATCTTAATTTTTTCAATTTTTTTATTACTTTTAACATATAATAAACAATAAACAACAACAACAACTTACAACAAAGAGAACAAATTATATCAAACAGTGGAAAATAACATAAAAAAGAGGATCTCCATAAAGTACACAATTGTATAGTAACAATATTTTAGAAATATAGATAGCTAAATGAGATATCAATATGGTGAGCATTAATCTTAATTTTAACCTAAAACTGTTGATGTGTTCTCAAGCCACTGAAGCCACTTCTTAATTCATGATCAGACAAATACCTTAATCGTGTCCCTGTGCTGTCCGTCCTCACTATCTCCCTACAAAATAGGGATTTTAAGTCCTCTGCGAAGCTTAAACTCTGGCATGCCAAAAGGAAAATCTTGGAAAAGACTCCTCAAACATGACTTCTGTAGGGATACAACAACTAAACTGTGAAAAACAATTAAATAACTGTAAATTTTGCCCAGGATCAGCTTTGTACTATGAAACTGAGAACCCATGATAGGGGGCTGCTTTTGTGGACTCAACTTAATGAAGAATATCCAAGAGATTTATCTTCATCATCTCCATTTTGAAGAACAACTCATCAGGATAGAACTTTACAGGTTTGTTAAAGTCATATTTTTACTTTGTAAGACATATTTTAGTAAGAAACAGTTCTGTGTCAAAGTTTCTATTGACCGTTGTTTCATGCCGGCTCCAAAAAAAAAGAAAACAAGCCAGTAATAGCAAAAACAAATTTTAATAATTGGTTGAAGTTCCACTCCAATCATATTTTGATCTATTAGAAAAGTGTTCTCAGTGGTTTTTTAATTATGATTATGCTGTTTTAAGACAAAATCCAAATCACTGTTTCCTTTTCAAGGACATAGTTTCTGCAGACCGGCTTTACTTATTTGGAAGGTTGCCTCTGAGTTGTGGGAGGGAGTAGGGCTGGGTATTGGTTATGATTTCCAGAAACAATTTGATTCGATTCACAAGAACCTGAATCGATTCGATTCATTTTAATTTTCATTTTTTTGTATTCTTTCGCTTCTTCAGTTTGATTGAATTTACACATTTATATACACATTTGTTTAGAAATACATTAAAAATCTACTATGTAATTTAAACATATTTATATTAATCTGATACAGTTCACATATTGTAAAATGTATTAGTAAAATAAGGAGATTTTTAGTAGCATACAGTGTTACCATTGTTAACATTGTTCTGCTTCTCCTGGGGGAGTTTCAGTTTGACCACTAGGTGGCGATCACGCTATAGAAGTACACTTTAGTCAAGAAGAAGACAACAGTAGGAGGGAAAAAAACGAAGTTTTAGACCACAAATAGTTACTTTAAAAATTGTTTCCTAAAAAGAGTTTGGAAAATTAATGCCTGTAAGTAAATAAAGTTGTTCATTTTGTCAGAATGTATTGTTTTGGTCGACCGAGCGTTAGCATTAGCCGTCCAATGGGAATTTCTATTGAATGTTAGCATCAAGCTAGCGGACTTTAGCTTCATGTGCTAAATCGAGTTGTATCTTTTGCAAATTGATTATTGATCTATTAAGTTTAAATCGATTCAAATCGATTGATCGAATTTTTTTTCAACCCAGGCCTAAGAGGGACTGTTAGTGTGGAGTAAGCCTTCCCACACTTCCCATAATCTCTTTGTTCTTACACTCTCCCGGTATCTTACAGCCCCTCATGACCCCAAGCTAACATTAGCGATACAAAAAAGTGGTGAGTAATATTAGTGCTATGCTATCCACTCTGACTGTAGCATCTAGATTTTTTCATCTGCTCGTGATTCACAACAATTTGAATAAAGAAATACTCAGACATACTTATGCATTTTCTTTATCTATATCCTCCATCATGAGTAAACTATCACAAGAACATGGTAAAAACACAATTTTCATCAAATTGGGTCTTTACTGAAAAAGAGCTTCCAAGAAAAGCTGGATAAAAAAAGTATAAAAAAATGTGAAAACTGTTTTTGTGCTGTAAATGTGTCCCATAAACTTGCGCTTCCCTGTTGTTTTATGTGGAACGGTGCCCACATGTTTCAAAAGTTTTTTTTTTTTTAACAAAGAATTCCAAAAAGGAGATCTGTATCATTTTTTAGAAACTTTACTGGAGTTTTCAGAAAACATTTTCAAACAACACTTGTTACCAAAAGTTCTCCCCAGCTGAAAAGTGCATTTGGAAAATGTAGCTTCTCCCCGAGTCTACCATTCATTTGTGTCACGTTCACATGTGTATTCCCAAAAGTCAGCAGTGCTCTCCAGTCATTTTGTCTAATCCAAAGCCTCTAACTTGTGTGAGGAAGACTGTTGGAATAAAAGGAAGAATGTGCACTTTCGCTCCAGTTTGGAGAGATTTATGAGTGGACCAGACCGAAGAGTACGAGTGTGTACCGAGAGAGAGTTTGGGGGGAGAGATTTACGATCCGCCATTCGGGTCATAATTCAAAGTTCACATTCACATATATCACATTTTGAATCACATAGATTATGAGAGACAACAAATTTATCATGCACAAAGGTGCAGGCTCCAAAAAAAGAGAGAGAAGCAAAAAAAAACAACAGGCGTGCAGCAGTTACACACCAGATGTTTGTTTCATTTTATGGCAACATGGTGCTTGTGTACAGTCATTCCAGCCGTGTGACGTTTAACTACTTTTAGGGATTCCTCAAATATAAAGTGTGAAGTGGATTTTTTTTTTGTATTTAGACAAACACAGAGATAACATTTTTCATTTTCATGGCTCCTTAAATACAAATCATAAAAAAATATATATTTTAGGCACTTCTTGGATTGTACAGCACACATATAAGATTCACTCTAATGAAAATT
>NC_050527.1:30303227-30308378 GCF_002922805.2 Oryzias melastigma
TATGGCAACATGGCGCTTGTGTACAGTCATTCCAGCCGTGTGACGTTTAACTACTTTTAGGGATTCCTCAAATATAAAGTGTGAAGTGGATTTTTTTTTTTGTATTTAGACAAACACAGAGATGACATTTTTCATTTTCATGGCTCCTTAAATACAAATCATAAAAAAATATATATTTTAGGCACTTCTTGGATTGTACAGCGCACATATAAGATTCACTCTAATGAAAATTGTGTTTTTGTTGTTTTTAACATGTTCTTGTAGCATTTTTCTCATGATGGAGGGCATTTATCAGAAAATTAAGACTAAAACTGCCTTTTGGAGTATTTCTTTCTTCAAGTTGTTGTGAATCACAAGCAGACATAAAATACAGCTGTAAAAAGGTTGTAGTCGTTACATAAAATCTTCAAGCATACGTCTTAGATTTCATCGTCTGAGCTGGCATCTGGTTCCAATATTTCTCTTGCTATTTTTGTTGCACCATCATTGTTGGGATGGGGTTCTGGGGGGGCTGTAAACTACTGGGAAAATGTGTAAACAAAGGGATGATGGGAAATGATGGCAGGCTCACTCTGTGTAAATCACAGGGAATTTCTGATAAACTCTTGCCCCCCTTTAAAACTATGTCCTAGAAAACTAAACTGTTTTTTTAGGCTAAAAACAGCAATAATCATACTTAAAATATCACTTTGAATGCTTTTACAATAGATCAAAAGTGTGACTTCAATTTGTGGTTATAGCAGGACTGTATGTTCTCATCAAGACATACAAAAAAACAAGGTGCTATCTAAAGCAGATCCAGCCTACTGCAGGTATACTGTATTACAAGTCTATTTCGGTGTAAACTTAACTTTTCAATTTCCAGTGATTTACTGTTTGGAGTGTGTTGAATGTTTCATGCACCACTGAGGCCACTCTGCTGAAACCCATTCAGCTCTGCACTCACCAGCCCATCTATTTTTGTTCCTGTTTGTTAAATATTAACCACACATCCCACTGTCTCATCCGCTGTGTACAGGTGTAGGAGTGTTCATTTCATAGATAGAGAAGCTCGCCTTTGTTTGTGTGCATTTCCTGTTTCACAAATTTGACTTCTCCTCTGTGTTTGGGTTTATACGAAGAACAAGAAAACTCCTTGGACCAAATTTATCAGAGGCGTTTTTTTTTTCCTCTCCTCGCATAACCTGTGCTGGAAAAACAACTCTATGAATGCACCTGCACTGTCATCAGCTGACAGCAATGTTAGAGGTGGACAGCACAAACTAAGTTCCAGAAAAAAAAATGATAATAAAAGAAAATGCTAATTAATTTAAAAGACAAAAAATATACAAAATTGTTCCTCAGATTATTCAGTTTCTGGTATTGAACAGATGGTAGCCAAATTATGCACTATATTTTCTTCACTTTAAGCAGACTCAAAAGCCTTATTTTTTTATTTTAAAAAAATGACAGTGTGCCTTATAATCTGGAGTGCCTTGTATGTGAATGAATTCTGGTAGTACTTATGGATCTCAAAGTGAATTGGGTTGGTTTTTAAATATGCTAACGTGGCTAACATGTAGCGGTGTTGGATTGTGTTTTTTATGTGTTATTATCACAGATTGCAAATTAGTGTAGTCACATTTGTATTTGTTTTAGTGGTATTGCACAGTTTTTTTTTTCTGTTGCAATCAAAGTTGGGACTTATAGGTGATACGCTAATACGGCTAATCATGTACTAGAATGTTGTGAGTTAGCGTAGTCACAGTAGCATTTCGTTTAATGGTTTAGTTCTCTTTTTTATGTGTTCCAAATATGGTTGGAGAAGGTATTGTGACTACGCTAACAAGGCTAACACTTCTAATGTGGCTAATGTGCAGCTTGTTACAAACAAGTTTCAAGTCTCAGTTTTTTCTTATCACATTTGGGGAAATACCAAGTTTGACATTTTCCACATAAAAAAATAAAATCACATGGTTGCTTCATTTTATTGTAATCTGAATGTTCTCCCATGATTTAAAGTCACCTTTTCAATTTGACTCTGTAATAATTTGATCATTTTAAGGGGAGTACAGTGTCCCCTTGTTTATCACGGGGGATACATTATATAAATCAGCCGCGATAGGTGAGATCTATACGAGGCTATACGAAAAACATGGGCAGGAGATTCAATGACAAAATCAACAGTCAACTAACATGCAGGACACAGAACACTGGAAAAAAAAACATGAAAAATTGGGCTAAAAAAATCAGCAAAACAACAAATCCACAATATGTCGAGGCAACACTATATAAATGAGTTTGCCACAAATTCAAAATAATGAGTTAATGCACCACTAAAATGTGTGACCCTGTGAATCCAAAGCTCCAGCCTTACTGCTGGAGGGAGAAAGGGGGTGGACAACTGTCGCCTCCCCAGCAAAAAAACTTGTCTCCCTCCACCCCCATTTTGAGTGATTATTATTATAGATTAAAAAAAAAATCATCAATACAAGGTTTTTAAGCATATAAGTACCTGATCTAAAATAATTGTTTAATTATTTATAACAATAATACAGCTGTTTGAAATATGTATTTTTGAGAATTTTTCAAGGTTGTCCATTCTGCTTTTCCTATTAGCCATCTTACCAAAGACTTTTGCCCCTCCTACTCCTCCATATAAAATTTTCTTTGTCACTGGTATGATCCAAGGCCAAATTTAGAATTCTTTCCCTAACCCTACGGCTTCTACCTGCGCCTCCTATCGTAGGGGCATTTGAAGCTTTAGTGGTGTTCAAAGTGGTTTTTTTAATTATGACTTTGCATCCCTCCGCCGTGAGGGTGATCTGTGACGCACTGAAGGAAAAACGCTTTTCTTCACATGGGTGTGCTCTTGAAAGACAGAAGTCACATTTAGATATAAGTAGACTTTTTAAAGTAATTGTTTTCATAACTTCAGAGAGGTCGGGGTACTACGACGTTAGAGCTGGCCGAGATGGTGGCGACCATGAAGCTCAAAAATCAAAAATATTGTTACCCGATCCCCTGAAACTTCTACATTTTAAAAAAAAAACGTATGTCAGTCATACAAATTCCAATCCACATTATTTCTGAAATTCATTTAGTTCTGTTATTTGGCATTTTTCTCCTCATTCATGGTCTTCAGAATTAGAGATTGTCAGATACGACTCTATTCAAGAACTACCTTGATAACATCTAAATATTTAATAAAGATGTTATCAAGACAGAACAATGCAGTTCCACAAAGTATTGAATAGTTTGTCTTCATTTCTTTTCTTGTGTGCCTAAGAAAAGAAGCCATTCCTGCAGCTTTTGCTTTCAGGTGAGTTTTTCCTGGTTCTCATTGGTTTGTTTTTCTCTGACTAAGACGGAAGAAAAGAGCGGATCTGAACGTGCAGCTGATGCAACGTAACTTTTGTCTGAACCCCCCTCACTTCTGTGCGTGAGACAATTAATGAGAGTGTTTTGTTTTCTGGAGGCTGGGTTTATGTGAGAGGCAGTGTGATGAAGCTCTTGTTTTTTATCTTGACCTTGTTGGAGCCTCCATCACCCTTCCAAATTAATATTAAAAAGCCCCTTAATTAAAAAACCCGCCACCCCGTCCTCCTTTGGAGCAGGGTAAACAAATCTGGGGCTGTGCTTGTTCCCTCCTGGCCCATCCTATACTCTGTTTTAATGATTTCACTTCAACCTCTGAAAAAAAAGGAAATTTCAAAATGACACGATGCAGCAGAATGTGACATAAAAAGACGAAGACAAGACATAGCTTGGGGTGAATGAGGGGAGAAGTGTTGGCGGCAACATGGGGGTAGAAGGGTGGTGTACAGTATATCAGAGTCGTAGTTAATTACAAAAAGCATTAATGTTTTATTAACCCCTTATCAGTAATTAATCATGGGTCTTTGATGTAAAGTTCAGCTTACAAAAGCGCTGAAAAAAAAAATCTCTCATCCATATTAGCCCATTAAGCTGGCTGCTGTGGACCAGTCTTGCTAACTGCAGAGTGCAGGACAGCCTCTGCAGGCATTAAAGCATTTGTTTTGACAGCGCTGTTTGTTTTCTACTCCCAGAAGCCATTGCAGTGCACCTCCAACTCCCACAAGTCTCTCACCAAAAGAGCCAGTTTGCATTTCAAATATGATAGAGCAATTGCATGTTGTGCACTAAATTCTACCGTCCCCCAAGTGCTTTCCTGCATTTCTTACATGTTATACTTGACTATTAGGGTTTTTTTTTTTTTTAACTCTGCTACAGTGTTGTGAACTCCCTGTTTTGCCGTAGTGCCTTGCACCATGATGTTGTTATCTATAATGTGACACTAATAATATACCTGGACCAGTGATATAGCATCAAAACCATAAACATTTTGAGAGGATTCTAAAGGAAGTGCATTGATAAAGCTTAATGTATGGGTATGTGCCCTCCACATGCAGGTAAATAAAAATGTAAAGTATTTTTTAACCACTTGATCATAATGACAGCATTTTCCTGTTGTGACCTCTTGACAAAACAAAAATTTAAGTAGAAAGAAATATAGTCTTAGACTGTTGAGGAAAATGATCACTAACTCCCCCCAACATTTTGCTATTATATGACCATGTGGTTTCAGTATAAATCCAAAGTATTCTCACTCCCAACTCATCAAATATGGACGTTTGGTTTGGGTCCCTTCTGTGTCTTTTGATGTTCTGGGTGTCCTCAAGTCTTCATTTTTTGATGTGCTGGCTGTTCCCATTAAATCAGGGGTCACCAATCTCTGGGCCTTGAACCTTTACCAAGGAGCACTTGGTACCAGGCCAGAAAAGGTAATCAGGGGTCCCCAACCAGACCGGTACCCTAACCTGGTACTGGTACCGTGTCTCTCGCTGCGTCCCCAGGGTTGGGGACCCATAATTCAATGGGAACAGCTACCACGTGAAAAAACGACCAGTTGGGAACACCCAAAAAGGGATGCGGAGGGGGCCCAAACCAAACGTCCATCTTTGATAAGTTGGGAGTGAGAATGTGTAGATAAAACAGACACTTGCTGACTTCTTTAACCTTTAAACACCGGGCCTTTTGAAATCCTTATGACCACCGTAAAGCTTCGTTCACACCAACCTTTGCAACACTCTGCACCACGTTCAATTAAAAGTCTGTAAACAGCCATCTACATTTTGGATTTCCGCTTTT
>NC_050527.1:30308806-30317245 GCF_002922805.2 Oryzias melastigma
TTTGATGTTCTGGGTGTCCTCAACTCTTCATTTTTTGATGTGCTGGCTGTTCCCATTAAATCAGGGGTCACCAATCTCTGGGCCTTGACCCTTTACCAGTCCAAGGAGCACTTGGTACCCGACCAGAAAAGGTAATCAGGGGTCCCCAACCAGACCGGTACCCTAACCTGGTACTGGTACCGTGTCTCTCACTGCGTCCCCAGGGTTGGGGACCCATAATTCAATGGGAACAGCTACCACGTCAAAAAACGACGAGTTGGGAACACCCAAAAAGTGATGCGGAGGGGATCCAAACCAAACGTCTATCTTTGATGAGTAGGGAGTGAGAATGTGTAGATAAAACAGACACTTGCTGACTTCTTTAACCTTTAAACACCGGGCCTTTTGAAATCTTTATGACTACCGTAAAGCTTCGTTCACACCAACCTCTGCAACACTCTGCACCACGTTCAATTAAAAGTCTGTAAACAGACATCTACGTTTTGGATTTCCGCTCTTAAAACTCTCTCATTCATGCGTACTTAGGCTAGTTTCTTCAATGGTTTTTGGGCTCAATGTAAAAAATGCACGACCACTGAACCCATGTTAAAACTAGTTGAACTTCGACCCATTAGGGACTCAGATTCAGAAGTGATGTCCCTTTTCATTTGAATTCTCTGACACCAAGGCTGTCATATATCAAAATGGAGCTGTGGAAGAAAATTCCTGGATTTGCACTACGCTTTCAGTTCACACCAATCTCCATTTGCTTCAGCATTTGGTGTAAGAGCAGGTCCACGAGTTCTCTGCACAGGTTGTCCGTCCATCATGGGGCCACACCAGGACAGACCACGCTCAGATGAACTCAAAGATGATTCACAACAAACTCTCCATGCAGTCGTTTTGCTCTGTGAGAGAACGCTGCTAATCAAATCCACATGATCATGAGGAAATCATAAAAAACTGATCCCAGAAAAGCAACAACTTCAAATCAAGCAGTGAAAAATGACATTTATGGGACCAGTGGCGATGTAAAGTTACTGTTTATTGGGACAGTTAAACATCTTTTTTCAGTTCACTTGTGCAACATGTTTTTGACATGTTTTTGAGAATCAACCTGCAATAAAAAAAAATATCACCAAGTATTTTTGTTTTTAGTTTAAATATCCTTTTACACTTGATGTAAGACAAAACTACCTGAGTAACTTTCCAGGTAGATATAAGGGCTAATTTTCAATTCCATATAATTTTATACATATAGCCCAGTATCATGAAAGCAATTGTCTCATCGGGCTTCACACCAGTAATAATACAAAAGCAGAAAGTATGTTGTAAAATAAAAACAATAGCTAATTGCTAAGCTAAACTAAACAGACTAAACAAAACTGGTTATCCCTGCCCTTAGACCCTCCTACTTGGTAAGGAAAAACTCCTAAAAAACCTTATTCTAGGAAAAAAAAGAAGAAACCTTTGAGGTGCCCACATGAAGGAGGGATCCTCTTCCAGGACGGACAGACAATGTACCAGGACTGTTAAAGAAGAATTAGCTTATTAATTAATTAGTTTATCTAACTCTAAACTTTATGACAAGGTGCTCACACTGCTTTTTTATTCAAACGCTAACGTTTGCATTAGCGTTTGAATAAAGTACATATTTACTTTCTACTTAAATAGTGTTCATCCAGGTGGGGGTGAGGTCCACAGCCAAGATGAGCCAGAGGCGAGGTCCACGGCCAAGAACAGGAGCACAGACGATCCACCTGGGATCTAAAGTCTCTCCCGGGAGAGGGGGAAAGAGGAACAACACATGAATTGCACTGCACCAAGCAGAGGCATAGAGGAGAGGAGTATTTTATCTTAAATATCTTGTTGAGTCGTTTCATCTTAAAAACATCTTAATTTACATAATATATTTAATGAAACTAGTTATTTTGACTCATAATTTACACATAATTTAAAAACATATCTAATTTTAATAAACTGGTGTAGAAATAAGGGGAGTTGGACTTTTGTGGTGCTTAAAATAGAATATTCTGTGAAAAAAGTATTGTAGTATGTATATAAATGTACTATTTTTTACATATCTTCAAAAGCTATTTTAAATAGAGATGAAAATTAAAGTTTTTTTTGTTTTGTTTGTTTTAGTACAATTGCATTATAGAGTAAGGAAACATCAATGATAAAGTTATTATTCAGCTTTCATCCTCGAGCACAAGCCTTTCAAATAAATTCAACTGTACAGGATTTATTTTAGAATTTAGGCTGAAATCCAATTTGGTCAAACCTACAGAGAAATAAATAACCCCAACTGCTCACCTATTGCCCCCCTGTATTCGACCTCTTGGGCTTCTGCCTCGGGTGATCTGGAGGTCAGGGGTGAAAACGAGGCCAGCTGGGCGATGAGAGGGTGATCATGAGGTCAGCAGACCCCAGAACCTCCGCGGTGTGTTTGTATGCCCGTGTGTCTTTGAATGCATCGGAGTCCAGCGGTCGGGGGGTAGGGCTGATATCCGGGGTGAGAGTCAGGTCATTCTGCCTGTGTTCTTGGAAGCTGCGGGTCAACCACACTTTCAGAGCGTTTTCTGCCTCCTTAAAGGGCTGATAGGATGTAACCGTGTGCTCAGGTGAGCCGTTTGTCCTCACCTGCAGATGTGTGATGGATTGGCGGCAGCGATATTAAAAATCCAAAAGTACTCCTCGTTTCTTCACCCGATCTGGGGAACTTTTAACGCTCAAACATGACTTTTTCCCCCACACGTAAGTGCAGGCGCGCTCCCCGCTCTGCAAAAGTACAACAAGACACTGGAGGCCATGTTACCATTGTTGATGCTTTTGTTGTTATCGTTTCTGCCTGTGTTGATTAAATTAGGAAATCCTTTAAGTCGGCAGAAAAGAGGGGAGCGTTGTTTTATTATTAAAGAGGAAGGAGTCACGCCGGCAAACGTTGCGCCCCTTAATGAGAAGTACAGAAGAGTGCTTCAGGACTTGGAGATTTCAATAACACAGCACCCCCCACCACCCCTCTGTGAGGGGGATAATACAACAGCCCCCCTTCTGTCTCGCTGCTCCTGCCTTATTTTCTTAGTTGGCAAAGCAGACTATAGGTGCTGTCTGGGAGACAAATGTAGTTCCACAGCCTTTGGGTTCTCTTGTTGCCCAGAATCCTCTGTTTTCCTTTTGTGTTTTATTGCAGGAACCACAAAGGTACAACCTGCAGAAGGCTGGAGAGCGCTGAAATTCACATACATCTCCTCAAAAACTTCCAAACACTTCCACTACGAGATTCTGAAGAGATGGTAAATACAGAGTAAATCTGATACATTTAAGATTCTGCTATGAATCGCTGAATGAAAACCACCATGGATTATTCTTCCTTCTTTAAAGAAACTATCTTTTTAGCCTCTTTATTAAGGGCTTCATTTAGGTACGTTTCTACAACAGTTATGAAAAATCCCACTTCAGTCGACTTTTGATTTATTGAAAAGGCGTTCCCAGCTGTCTTTTAATTGTCATTTAGCCAAAATCCAAAAATATTCAATTTCCAAAAACATAGCCTCTGCAGAGCAGCAAGAGGGGAAGGGCGATACTGAACATTTGGGTATCGATCTGATACTGATCCAATACCGGTCAATACCGTCGATATCGATACCAATATCAATATGTTTCGTAAATGCTGTGGATGTGACATGAACCTCAAAATCTCAATTGATTTTAATCACCGTTAAGGTTTTTTTTGTAAATTTCCCTTTTTTAAATTACATGAGAAACACAAAACATAATTAGGACATTTTTAATAAATTTAAAATATTTTATTAAAATAAAAATTGGTAAATAGTGTATACTTGTAAAGCGCTTTTCTACCTTCCTCGAAGGCCCAAACTGCTTGACAGTCACAGACCCATTCACACATTCACACACTGGTGGTGGCTCCGCTTCCAAACACTGGTGCCAACCTTCCACCAGAGGCAATGTGGGGTTCAGTGTCTTACCCAAGGACACCTCGACACATTGGAAGGCAATGTGGGAATTAAACTCGCAATCTTCGAATCAGGAGTCAACTGCCCCACCGCTGCACCACGGCCGCCCCAAACTTCTTGAAATTAAATATAAAGTGAAGAAGTGAATGTAAAATAGTCAAAAAACCAAAAGAAATAAGTAACAATGATACAAAAATAAATCAAAACGTGAAAAAAAAACAACGGGTAGAAATGTAAATAATTTGTAATTTCTTAGCCATTAAAAACAGGTGAAAACAATTCAGCATTTACATAGAGTGGAAATACAGTGAACACAACATGCTGCCTGCATGCTGTTTCTCTGCTGCTGCTGAGATCTCACAGGACTGCTGAGAGTGGTGAGGCAGTGACTCAGCGGGGTCCTTTTTGCTGATACACAAAAGTTTTGAACAAGAGTGAAAATATCTATATCTGCGGGCCGGAATCGATCCAATACCGATACTAACTTGAGATCGATACTTTGGATCAGTCCACCCAGCACGAGTTGACTGAAAATTTACCTCTGATTTGTGGGCCGGACTGTTGGCACGGAGTAAGTCTGCCCTCATTTCCAAAAATCCCTTTTCCTAGTAGCTTTAAATGCCTCAAAGTCCCAACCTAATATTACCGGTGCAACAAAAATGGCGAAGAACATTGGAGCTATCAAGCAGTACAGTTTTGAGCCAGATTTCAGCTTGGATGAGGAGGACAAAGACAGACATGGATCTATGTGGTTGCAAGTGGATGCATCAGTCCTGTCCAGCTAGCCACCAGTTTTTTTGTCAGCCACTGATTCACACCAATTTAAATGAACTAAATACTCAGAAACAGTTTTAATCTTAATTTTCTGTATATATGTCGTCCATCATGAGAAAAAGACTACAAGAACATGTTAAAAATGCAATTTTCATTGGAGGGGGTTATTGAAAAACAGACCTTAATGCTGCCAGAAAGAAATCCAAGAAAAACCATTTTCAGAAGAATAGGAATATCATATTTTTACAGCTCCGTGCTGTCGCACAGATTGTCGCATCGCCGAATGCCACTGTTGGGGTAAGGTCACGTTTGGCGCATGTATTTTTGCATGTGTGGAAGTGTTTAAGCTTCTGTTAGTGCTGTGCACGAATCCGCCGGCATGTGTGCGGCTGCATCTGTTGTTTAGCGGGTCGTGTCAGACTGTGGCTTCATCAGATGCGCTGCAACTGCATTCCCTCCTACTCAAAGGCTGTTTTCCCATACAGCCGTGTGTGTGAAAGACAGCACATAATGTTTATGTGCACACACTCTTAGTCTTTGACCAGCCAAGACAGTAAACAGACAGTTATCATAAAAACATGCTTTTGATCCCTCATTGTGTTTATTAACTGTAAGGCAGGAAAGAAAAGTGAAAATGTATTGTTATCACTGTCTGTCAAAGGAAGAAATGTCTACATTTATAGAACCTTTTAATGTACATCTAGTAAACAGACGAGAGACACAATTTGTTTTTCTGAATCCATCAAGGTGCTTTTATGGTGGATTGAAACCTTAACACAGATCCACAATAACACTCACCTTAAAATCTAAACACAAATTTAAGGTAGTTTAGTACAGATTAAGATAAATTAAAGTTGTTTGTCAAGCAATGTCGGATCTGAATGGTAAAAAACCTCATAAAAATGTCTAAAATAAATGTTACCCCCATTATTAATAATATTTATTTTGTCATAAAAACACATACCAATGTACTGAAATTGCATATGACTGATCATGTGAAAGTGTTTGATCTTTACAGTAATGGAATTCTCCAGTGAGGTCGAGAGACAGCATGAGTTCTATCAAACCGTCTATGCGCACAAGACTTTGTTATTTCTTCCTACTAAGAAGCTAGTGATTAATAAATTAGTGCATTCAATAAAGCAGAAATAATGTATCAATTTCAAAAATACAATTATTTAACATTTAAATGTAATTTCAGCTTTTAAATTCTAGTCAAAACATTTGGATTCTTGAAATTGATGCTGTCTAAAAGTGGACCCGTAAAGGAAGTTTTTGATGTTTTGTCTTTGATACAAATAAAAATAATATACGAAAAAAAAAAAAATGTAACCGCTGGAGAGGGCCCCATGTTGACGTTCGCCTGGGGCCCCAAATTTGCTAAGTCCGCCACTGGCGTCTTACCTACAAACATTCACACATAAAAAGTTGATTAACCGTTATTTCCAATTGTAGTCACATAGGGTTGAACTATAGTCTCAAAAACTTTTTGTTTTAGTTTCCTGTCAGTCACAATTTGGCTTCTTAGTTTACCAACATCTCAGAGTTACTTAATAGATCTCAGATTTTCCATCAAACTCAATGGACACAGTCCAAACCACGATAAAACACAGCAACTTAGTGACTAATTTGAGTAAAAATGCTTCAAATTACCTCCAAGTTCAATGTCTCTCTGCATGTTAAACTGCTGTTTTTAAATCATCTCCAACAGTTCAGCCCAATGAGACAGAAGCCCTGGTCAACCTTGCAAACATCTGGGCAGCTCTGCAACCACATATCCTTGACCTCGTGCACTCCTCTCAACTTGCTCCTGTCTTGACAGAGTTTAATTGTCCATCCAACACTCCAGCTTCAGTTAGATGAATCCATGCGGGTTTAAAATTAGACAATTACTTTTAATTAGACGCTTATTCAAACAAAAGTATTTTGCTGAAAAATAATGCACTGTTTTGTTCATCTAAGTAAATTGTGTACGTAAAAATGTAAGTTAACTGACATTCCAACATAAACAAGATTGCACCAATGGATGCATACATGCAGTTGCATTTATATTTACCACACCAACTAAATTATCCTCACAGCTTGACTCCTCTGTGTGGGCACCTGGATAGCACCGTTGCCCCAGAAGCCGCATCAATTTGGCAAAATTGGGCTAAAAAATGTTTTAACCCCCCCAAAGAAACCTTTGGGCTTTTGCATTTTGCAGTCCAGTCAAAATAGACTTTATGACTCAGAGGTGAACAGATGCTAACACTGGGACTGGCAGCTGCATGCATGAGACATGCATCAAATGCAGCATGTTCTTCATAATTCTCTGTTCTGAAACTAAACTGACTGGTCTTTAGATGTGCACAGCAATCCATAAATCAAAACCTATTATGTTTTCTTTTGTCAGAAGTTGACTTTTTTTAAACTCAATGTATTTCACCTACATATTTTGAATAAAACACAAAAACCTAACAGCAGGGGTGATTTCTATCTTCAGTCAGTTTTTAAAGGAAAGAAAACACTAACAAGAAGCTAGATTTAGAATAATACACCATTAGACTGACATCAAAATTGGCTAATTGCTACTTAAAGCCAAAAAAATAATTCTGGCGAAAATTTTGCATCAGTAGGCTATGTCAGAAATGTAACTTGCCTTTGTTGAATTAATGTAGACAAGGTAGCAGAATAATTCTGTTAAAAAAAGGTTGTCACAATCAAATAATGGCTTGTTTTAATATCCAGAGTTTGATATATTAGAATTTGTATTATTTGTTCTTCTAAAGACAGTTCAGGTAGGCCTACAAATTCTTACAACAGGGTAGACTTAAACTGCCCTAATTTTGATCAAACAAGCTTGAAATATCCAGGAAAAGACTGATTTGTTAAAGACATCTTACTGCTTTGTATTGTGTGTTTAAGTACAGTTTTGAGGACAATATTGCTTTTCTTGCTAGCTTGGTCAGATGCTGAATTAAGCTAATGCTCTTGAACAAATACAAGTGGTATCTTGCAGGGTTTTCTGCTCAAATACATGCATTCTAAACAAATATAAGGTTATTCTATATAAAAAAAGAAAGAAAAATGATGATAGCTAATAAAGCTAATGCTAAAGCTATATTAATTCAAATATAACGCTTTTCAAAAAAACAAAGAAAATATATTGTCAAATTAGGCTAATGCTAAAATGAGATTGTTGAAATTAATTTTTTATGGTAAAAATTAAAAGAAAAAATGAGATAGCTGAAAAAAAGCTAATACTATATAGCTAATTTAGTTAAAACTGCTGAATAACAAGCTATGCTTTTACAATCAACAAAGAAAATATTGTAAAATTAAGCATGTTCACATTTGTTTTAAACTGTAACTTTAAAAAAAAACAATAACAACAAAAAACTCACAAAAATAGGAAATGATTGATGACTTTAACTAAAATAAACTCTAAATTTAAAATGATAATGCTCCATTTGTGACAGTTTCTTTATTCCACAGCAAGGTTATTACTGGGTGCCAAAAAGTCAGACAAGTGTCCTCTTCGTGACCCCTGACCCTGTCATGACCCTGCGTTCTCAGATTCATTAGGGTGAAGTTACTGCTGAGGTCATTCAGTGTTCAAAGACACACAGACTCAGCAGCAGCCATGTTCTCAATCTGGTTGTAGTTCCTACAAAAGATTCAGTCTTTATAGCAAAAATATGTATCATACTGATAATAGAATAAAAAA
>NC_050527.1:30317344-30317421 GCF_002922805.2 Oryzias melastigma
CTCAATCTGATTGGAGTTCCTACAAAAGATTCAGTCTTTATAGCAAAAATATGTATCATACTGATAATAAAATAAAA
>NC_050527.1:30317756-30325714 GCF_002922805.2 Oryzias melastigma
AGCCATGTTCTCAATCTGATTGGAGTTCCTACAAAAGATTCAGTCTTTATAGCAAAAATATGTATCATACTGATAATAGAATAAAAAAGGAAAATACATTATAAACGATACTCAAATTGATGTTATATCACAAATAAATGTAATACTTTAAGAATGATCTGTTCCACCTGTTTTGCTTTAGATTCTGCAGCCGCACTGCTGTGCCATTTACAAAAGAAACATAAATGTCAGAAGTGTTGATAGTCATACAAATATTTAGTGCTTCCCTGGTGCTTCAGGTTGACAAATCTTCAGAGACAACCCCGTGACCTTTTGACCAAGCCGGGCCTTATGGGTAATGATGATACTGATGGCCTGACAGCCAACTTACCCAGTGGCCATCTGGAGCAGCTGTCATAGAAGCTGATTGAGAAGGAGACTCACCATGCATTGATTTTCCTCTTTTTTTCCCCTTCTCCTAACCAGGAGCCCATCCCTGCACTCAGATCGTTTAACATCACACTCACCCTGAACTCTGACCTGACAGACAGTGGAACTGGGGGTCAACTTCAAGGCTGAAATGCCTAACAACGTGAAAAATGAAGTAAGATTTACATAGCACTTACATTTAGTGTGCTACCTTGTGCAACTTCCTGAGAATGTCTATTATTGGTGATCTGCTGCTGGTTTATGTTGAACCTGTAGCAGAGGAAAGCAGGTTATAACCATGATAAGGCTTCTTACCATCCCCAACCCCCTCACTGCAAGCTCTAAACCCACTCCAATCGCCTACCCCCCCACCCCTAAAACAGACACCTACACATTCCACCGGAGCTGTATAGTGATCCGTATAATCCGACAGGCTCCGGGAGTGACTGATAGCTATTGTTGGGTTGGCAAGCTTTTGTCATCTGACAAAGAACTGTGGCTTTGGCCCTCATCCCTCTGCATCATCCTCTTCCTCATCCTTTCTCTCTCACGGGGATATAGAGGGGCCTCAGCACCCCATCATGATGACTGATGGAGTCTCGGGGGTTGGTTGGGGAGAAAGTGAGCGGGGGTGACCATTCGCTCAAAGGCCATCTTCATCTCAGGGAAACTTTGAACAATCGTTATGGCTTCGAATGCTAGCAAAATAAAGATAGAAAACCTTCAAATATCAAACTGCTCTCTTCAGCGCCTGATTTACAGCGGTCCGCCTGGGGACTGTCGCCCATGCACCGCGAGTCCGTCTCACAACCATCAGTTAAGCATCTTTCCACTGAGCAGTCCAGTTGAGTTTGATCTGGTATTTTGGGTGTTTCCATTGTTAAATGGACCCATCAAGCAGTTCTGACTCCTACATCTTAAGGACATCTGTTGTAGGTCCATAGGTTGTAGGTTAGGGCAGAGTTGCTGTTGCCACCCTTGATTGGCACAAAGTGATGACGACTTTAGAAAGCACCAGTATAGCGCTAAGCTAGGGATTCCGCTTTCCTCTTTACATCAGTATTCTTATTAGCCAAACAACTTTAAATTTCTGTTATACACGATGTGCAAAAAGTAAAACAAGAAAAAGACGAGCTGCTGGATGACCTCCATTGTCGTTGCTTTTTTTAGTCATCACAAGACAACAGCGACGGGATGACATGCTAGCGGTTTACACCGTGAAAACAAACCGCTCAGTGGAAGCGAGACTTAACTAAGTGAAATCCGAATTAACTGGTGTGTACAGCACTAATCTTTCCCAGACGGGACCGTGCCGGTGTAGGTACCACATATGCTCGGCCTACAAGATCGTCTCGGGGGGTTGCGGCTTGATGACGTGTACGATTGCGATTGGTCCGGACCATTAGACCACTGTCACGTGACACGGGAAATGACACACTTCCGCCATAACAATGCACAGACTCTTCCTGAGTAAAGAACTGAGGAGGTCCAAACAAGTACACAAAGAATCACAAAATGGGGCGCAATATTTGCAATCTGCAAAAACCTTGACAACAAAATAATCCAATCGAGGTGAATCATCACAGGATGATGATCGTTATTTTAATAGAGAGAAATCAAGCTGGAAACGGGAAGTTTGTGCTAAAGTGGGTGCTTGGGAGTAGCATGTTAGCTTGTTGTTGGTCGCACATAAAAAAAAAAAAAAAAAAAGGAAGTGGTTATTCGCTTGAAATTTTGTCAAAATACATCCTGGCAGTGTTGAACTTTTGGTCGCTCAGTGACATAAACACTGAGGAGAGCAGCCATTAAGAAAGGAACTGTCAAAGCAAAATAATAAATAATAGCCCGAGCTATTTTTTTCCTTCTTTTTTTTAAATAAACTTTATTATAAACATCAGTTTCAGTACAGAAAAACAGTGCAAAATAGCTAAGTCGTTTGTCTAAGTAAACGTAGTGTGATGTCATCACTAGTCGCTGGCCCTCGAGCCGATCTTGCGTGGCGAGCATATGTGGTACCTACACTGGACCGCTCAATGGAAATGAGGCTTTAGTTTACCTTGTCTCTGGAGTGGTTTCTCCTGCCACCTGCCTGTCAAGTAGTTTGTTCCACTTCCTTTGCTAGTGGCCGTCTATGCTTGTGGCCGATTTGTCAGTCTCCTTCATTTTCCTTATCAATTTCCTTATCAATTTTGCCGTTTATTTATCCATCTACATTTACCATCAATTTTACCATCAACACCTTCAACTTTGGCAATCAGGGCCCTTGTCCTCTCCTTCCTTACTAAATCCCTGTAAAATGCAAGTTTTGTGTCAAAAACAATGTTTTTGTACTTCCAAAATTAAACTTCCATTGTCTATGACAAACACAGACATGCATTATTACATGGGCACGTCACCTTAAATATAAAATTAAATTTTGTTTTGAAAATATAAAGACGTTTTATTTTGAAAATCGGACCTATTTCCTGTTTCTTTAGCCTAAAAATCGAGGCACTGACGGACTGGAAATAGAACTCCCAGGTAAAGCTTACATTTCATTGCGAAAGGATGGATGTCAGACGCAGACATGGTGGAGGCAATATAAACATTTTGATGGATTCAGGAAAGTTCTGTTTCATTGTGTCAACGCAACGGAGATACATCGCAGACAGACCAGTGTAAATCCAACATAACACTTGAAAGCAACACTTCAAGTATTTGTTTATCTGTTGTAAAATAGATAAACTTATTAGTATTTCTGCAGTTTTTCATCAGAAATTCACCTTTGGGTTGTGGGCGGGACTCTTGGCATGGAAGTAACCCTATGTTGACATCCCAGCATTCTTTTGTTTACACTCCGTCCTGCTAAGTAATAGTAGAGCTATCCAGCCATACAGTTTTGAGTCGGATGAGCCAGCTCAGATGAGGAAATCAAAGATGTTGATGATTGTATTTGTCTGCAAATGGATGCATCCAAATTGGAGTGGAGCATAGAGATGTTGGCCCACCCATCACAGTTGTTTTTATCACAAACCTGTGCTTTTTCAAACCGCTGGTTTTTATCTGCACCTGGTCCATCATGATTTGAACAAAGACAGTCAGAAACACAGTTCTAATCTTAAATTATTTTATATTTGTCTTCCATCATGGGAAAAATACAAGAACATGTTAAAAAATGAAAGGATTTTCTTTGCAGTGCGTCTTTAAACAAGGAATTTTCATCACAAGTTGCTACCAGATACTGACGTCTTTTGTTTTAGCTCTGTTGTGATTGTAAAATGATAGTGTTGATGTCGTCAGAGAAAATGTAGGATATAGTTTGGCTTTGGTGCATTACTAATGTTTGCAAAAACGACTTTTCCCTCTCAGGAATTGGTCACTTCATGACAAAACCGAGCAATAAGAAGCCAAAAATGGACCTAAAATACACAAGACTAAATGTGGATGATGCTCCTTAATATTTTTCTGTGATCAACAAATAACTGTGCTCGATAAAAATGGTTGTGTTTATCTGTGTGTGTATGTGACAGTGAGGATTTATATGTAATGAGTGGGAGTGACAGAGCACCACTGACAAGCTTAAAGCGCTATAAATGCTGAGACAATACAAACTGGCAGACTGCATACTTGATATTTCTCTCTGAAAGGCTAAGACACATTTTTTTCTCCTTTTCCTTTTTTCTTTTTCCACTTCTTTTCTTTTCTTGTTTTCATGCCATTTATCTCAATGGCCCCTCAGTGCACTGTGGGAATAGCAGCAGCACTTGCGCCATGTGTGAGACAAAGAGAAAGGTCTGCTTCAACACCATCAATCCCACAATCCCACACAGTGACGAGCGAGAGATAGTCACCATCTGTGGATGTGTTTCTCATCACTTTGCCTAAAAGTAAAGCAAAGTTAAAGTGTGAACGCCTCACAGTGCTGTTTGTTTAGGTGTTTGGAGATACCTCCTACTATATTCCTTGGTTTTAAATGGCGTGGCATTTGCGGCTAACGTCCAAACGGTGTTAAGTCATTTTGTTGGCAAAAACACAAACATTTTTTGTCCTTTTTGCTTCTGTCTTCCTCTGCATTTGCTTCCTGCTTTTCCCTGTTTCTCTCTTCCCTCATTCCCTGTCCCTGGCTGTAGCGCAGCAGCCATTAGCTTTACAAATCCAGCCTTTGATCTCTGATTTGGGCCGGTGCCCGGAAGGGGAGGGTTGTGCCGACTGTGTGCATGCGCGCATGTTTGTGGACATCTATCTGTCTATGTAGGCCACTCAGAGGCTAGCAGGCACTGCAGAGGAGGAGGTTCACGACCAGTCCACTTCTGTGGAGGTATGGCAGAGTCCGCCCATTTCCAGGGAACGAGGTCACGATGACAGCGCAGGTTCATTTGCATGTTTTACTGAGTCAAATACGTAGTTTATGGTTTCAAAGAAATTCACTTCCAACTCCACTATTAATACTTTTGCCTTCAGTTGTCTCATCAAAACCTCTCGTCTTGACCACTTTCATCTCAATAAGGACAAATATTGGATTCAATAGATACTTTGTATTAGTCTTTCAAAATTCTGCAACACTGACACATATCATTGTGAATTACAGATGTCTCTGTCAAGATTCATTCTCTGTGCAGAATTACAGATATTCCAAAAAACTGGAATCCTAAACATAAAGTTACAGCTTTAAAATATTTGCTTAAAGAAAATTTGTGTTTTTGGTGTATTTAACATACTTTTGTAACATGGAGGACATTTATAATGAAAAATATGATTAAAATTGCATTTCGTACTTCTTTATTCAAATTATGGTGAATCAGGAGCAGACAAAAAATGCAGTTAGAAAGATCTTATAGTTGTGCTGTAGGGGCTGGAGTGGGAGGGCCACAAGCTCCTATTCATCCACTTGTAGAGGACTAGATCCATGGATGTCTTCACTCTTCCTCGTCTGAGCTGACATCTGGCTCAAAACTATGCAGTGGATCGCTATATTGCTTCCAGTGTAACTCCTCCAGCCTCTCAGAAAATTGTGCTAGAAATGCATCCCATTCTTTCTCACAGCTTTTCTTTAGTTTTCTGAGGTTGTGTCCAATTGATGTTGTTTTTCAAAGTCATTTTAGAGCCACCACCAGTGTGTGAATGTGTGTGTGAATGGGTGAATGGGTCTGTGACTGTGAAGCGCTTTGGGCCCTCGGAGGAGGGTAGAAAGCGCTATACAAGTAAACACCATTTACCACTCAGTATAGACTGGTGGAGGGGTGAAAGATTAGCGATTTATATACACAATATGAAAGTCGCGCATAAACCGTGCGTGGTTATTGCATTGTTTATATGCAATTCATCAGTGATTCATGCATCAATAGCATCATTTAACGTGATATGTGCGCCATATAAGCAATATGAAAGTTATACAACAGTGGTACATGCTTGAAAAGTTTATTAGGCATACGTGGACAATTGTGGAATGGTCCTGGAAAACCACAAATCTATATGCATCCCACAAAAATCCCGCACAGATTTATGTAATAATTGTACATAAACTACGTAATACGCATATATTGCGTAATTCTTTATTGACCACAAATTTTGAACAGCTTTAGACCGAATACACATAAAGACCTGTTGACCGAGAACCTCGACGGACATCTGTGCACAACAAAGAATGACAAACACATGAAACACTTATGAATTGAGTTTGTCACCAATCTGTTGTAAAAGACCAACATTTCATATGTGGAAAATGCACAAAATGTATGCAGTGGCTGTGTGACACGGCCTTATACGAACAACTCAATCTGAATGCGAAGTGCTCAATGAAGAATTCACCAAACATGTTGGGTTTAAAAGGCGTTCAGGTCCAGATTGGAGGACTTGAGGTTTGTCCTTATTTACATTCACATGTTTTTTGTCCAAACTATCTTGGCGTATCTTCCTGCCACTTTGATGTGGATCACTAGACCAGGCGCCTAAACGATCACTGCACGCCGTGTCTGATGTGAACCACACCATAGGCCGACAAAGGCGGCGAATGGAAGCAGTCTCTGTTCCACATGAGTTGTGAACCTGGTGTAGGCCTGTCTTCATTTCCCAGCATCCCTTTGTTCACATTCTCTCCCACTAGTTTATAGCCCCTCACAACCCCAACTTAGCATTAGTGGTGCAAAAAAATAGTCACAATTGTAGCTTCTTCAACACTGCTACAAGCTTTTTCCATCTGATCCTGATTCACAAAGATTTGATTAAAAAAAAAATCCTTATAAGAGCAATTTTAAAACTTAATTCCCTTTATATATGTCCTCCAACAAGAGAAAAATGCCACAAGAACATGGAAAATAACCCTTTTCATTCTTAACTAGTTATTCTTTCATTTTTTGATGTGCCATGTTGCCATCCTCTTATATATTTTGTAATTTTTTGATGATATCTGAGTTCATTTTAGATCAAATGGAATATAGCATCATAGGATTTCTGTGTTCTGCCATAAAATACAAGACTAATATTCAATTTCATGTTTTTCAAAAACTGATTTTGAGAATCATTTCACAGCTGCTGTCCGTTCACTCTCATCTGTCCATCCATATGTCCATCATGTTGGCCTTTTCTCCCCCCGCCCCCCCAATCTCCTGAGAAGTAATGAAGGGCTTCCCTCGCCGCAGCAAATTCACCTGTTTCTGCTTCAGCCTTCCTTCTGTAAGTGGGGATTTATTGAGGCGGCTTCCCATTGAACAAAACCATTTGTCTTCCAGTTTGGTTTAACAGCACTCTTTATTCCCCGCAGATTTAAGGATTGGAAGTGCTGTGGGTGTGTGTGAGGAGGGGCAACACCATTAGGAAAGCCGCGGCCCTCCCAATTTCCCTCACACGTACGCTGCCGCGAAGGCAAACAGCTCGGAGCGCACAGCTCCTAAAGAGACCTCTGCGAATAGGCGGATGGATGCCTGATGGATCAAGTGCAGCGCTAACGCATGCAGGTGGACTGTCCCATTTCCAGCTCTTTAGCATTGGATTTCAAATGAGACAGAGCAGAAATGAAATAAGAGGGAGCTCTGATACACCGGGGAGGCACCGGATATAAGAGCACGCCACAGAGGTATTAGTCCCCGATGGTGCATCTATTACTGCCTCTGTAGCTGGAATTGAACCAGCCTCTCTGGTATTATAACCCACCAAACTCTGTTTTTATAATTAATATCGGCAGTGCCTTTGGGTGGCTGCTTCAAATGCCAACCGCGGTGTCACTCGCCATCTCGAAAATATGCGTGTTGACACGACGTGATGTAATTGCGCCGTTTGTTGCGAGTCAGCACCATCCCTTTGTGGTTCCAGGGGGAGCTGTCGCATGGCCCGGCATGTCAGGTGCATAAATGATTCAACCGCCCTCATAAATGTCCCGATTGAAAACAAGCTGACGTCCAAACCAACTTCCGATCTTGTTACCGGGGCCCCCCACGGCCTTTTAAAAACAGGCCTAACGAATGGATAAATCTGACCCGCCAAAGTGTTTGTGTTTACACCTCCCCATCTCGTTTTTGTTTATCGGGACGCGGTGTGAAGTGGAGTTTACTGGAAGTGCGAGACTCTTTTTTTTT
>NC_050527.1:30325727-30328308 GCF_002922805.2 Oryzias melastigma
TTTTTTTTTTATCCTGTGCTTCCCCGGAGGCTGCCATTGTTGTCGAATTTACCCATTCCCACCCTCTGAGCTCGACCTAACAAGACTGCATTACATCTGCATGGGGGCTGTGGAGTTTCTGTGCAGGCTGTTCCAGAGAGATATGCGTGCGAGTTTGGGGGCGTTGATTTTTGTTTTTGACTATCTGTTTTGAAATCTGTGCGGTGGGCAGGGGATATTAAAGGCAGAGCGAGGTGTTCCTGCGTAGCCGGCGGGTCCGCTGCACCTCTCCAGCATTCTGACTGTGACCCCAGCCTTCGGGTGTGTGTGTTTGTTCTCTTTGTACACACTCTCTAAGATGTTTTTGCGCTCCTCCACTTTTCTCCTCTCTTCTCCTCCCTCCCTCCCTCCTTCTGCATGTTTCTTTCCAGAACGGAGCCCCAGATACTAAAGATTGCCCCTGGTTTATTTGGCCTGTCTCTGCCATATATATCTCCCGATTCTCCTTTCTTTTCCCTTTTATTTATCTTCTGCAAGTCCTCTCACTTTGCGATCAATACAGTTTTCGCTTGAAGCTTCGCAGCCAATATGAGAGGCGCCGTGGGAGTTTTGAAGTTAGAATGCTAAACATATTAAACAGCAAAGATGTTTTGAAAAATTGGTATCATTGGAGATATGTTAAATGTCTGAATTTGTTTTTCCCAGCTCCCAGCTGCTTACTGTACACACATCAGACGTTCTAAGTGTTTATCAGCTGTCTTTGATCTCTCTGCAGCCACATTTCTGATTCTTGCATTTGAATCCATTAGAGGATCAGAAAATCAGGAACAGAGCAGTTATGCTTACAGATTGAACTTGTGATGTGCATGTTTATGTATCTGGAAATTTTGAAATCTGTATGCTTCATCTGAATCCAACTCTCAACCACTTTGTGATGTTTAGGATTTTGTTTGATTATTGCACATCGTAGTTACGTTTTCAAATCAGAGGTCTCCTAAAAAAAATGTCTCATTAATGTCGGTAGCAGGACTTCATGTCATGGAGATCAACATTAGTATTCCTGTGCTTTTTAGCCGCATAAATCACTACTTGCAGAAGTATACAGTATATAAGTGTGTGTGTCAGGTTGTTTGCACTGAAAACAGGAAAAATACGGTTCTTGAGAAGAAAATCACTAAAATGATCTGTCCGAAAGACAAATACTTTTTACTTCACGAGAATTCTTTTAATAAATATGGAAACAATGAGTTCCCCCAATTTAAAAGAAAAGATAAACTTAGAAAATTGTTAACTCTTAGAAAGAAATTTGACGTTATTGCTATATAGCATAATAAGAATTTAGTTTTTGTTAGTTCTAAGTACAGCTTGCTTTTTTTTTTAGTTTTCATATACCTGTTGTTTATACTGATTAAAGTGACAAAAACTAATGAAATAAGATGAAATGACTTATTTTAAAAGTGACAAAATTTAGAATTTGATCTCAGTACAAGTTGGTCCAAGTTAACAAATCCACTTAAAATCAAAAACTAGCACTTATTCTGACTCCGGACTCACATTGCATCTGGTCCTGCTCCTGTTTGGATGGCGGAGTCTTTATGTCACTTAAAATGAGCGAGAGGAACACACTGCATCCAGTTCGGTTCAGCCTCTTCAGTCTAGCATCTGCAGGATGGCCTCTTCGGTCTGGCCTCTTTGGTCTGGCATCTGAGATCTAGCCTTTGTGGTCTTGCCTCTTTGGTCTGTCTTCTTTGGTCTGGCGTCTTCGGTCTGGCATCTGAGATCTAGCCTTTGTGGTCTTGCTTCTTCGGTCTGTCCTCTTCGGGCTGGCCTTTTTGGTCTGGCGTCTTCGGTCTGGCATCTGAGATCTAGCCTTTGTGGTCTTGCCTCGTCGGTCTGTCCTCTGCGGTCTGGCCTCTGAGGTCTGGCGTCTTCGGTCTGGCATCTGCGGTCTAGCCTTTGTGGTCTTGCCTCGTCGGTCTGGCCTTTGCAGTCTGGCCTCTGTGGTCTGGCCTCTTCGGTCTGGCATCTGCAGTATAGCTTTTGTGGTCTTGCCTCTGCAGTCTAGCCTCTCCAGTCTGGCCACTTCGGTCTGGCCTCTGCGGTCTAGCCTTTGTGGTCTTGCCTCTTTGGTCTGGCCGTTGCGATCTGGCCACTGTGGTCTTGCCTCTCCAGTCTGTCCTCTTCAGTCTGGCCACTCCAGTTAGGCCTCTGCGGTCTAGCCTTTGTGGTCTTGCCTCTCCAGTCTGTCCTCTTCAGTCTGGCCACTCCAGTTAGGCCTTTGCGATCTGGCCACTGTGGTCTTGCCCCTTCAGTCTGGCCACTCCAGTCAGGCTTTTGCGATCTGGCCACTGTGGTCTTACCCCTTCAGTCTGGCATCTTCAGTCTGTCCTCTTCAGTCTGTCCTCTCCAGTCTGGCCTTTGCGATCTGGAAACTGCGGTCTGCCTTTTGTTGTCTGGCCTCTCCGGTGCTCCGAATCAGTTTTGTTGGTTTTAAATTTTTGCTGAACGCCTAAGCCAAACCAGAGCACTTTTTTGTAAAGTTGGGGCTATTAACGACCTAAACCAGAAATCTTGAGAGCGAGTGAAATTGGATCCGGTACAT
>NC_050527.1:30329012-30336533 GCF_002922805.2 Oryzias melastigma
TCAGGCCTTTGCGATCTGGCCACTGTGGTCTTACCCCTTCAGTCTGGCCTCTTCAGTCTGTCCTCTCCAGTCTGGCCTTTGCGATCTGGAAACTGCGGTCTGCCTTTTGTTGTCTGGCCTCTCCGGCGCTCCGAATCAGTTTTGTTGGCTTTAAATTTTTGCTGAACGCCTGAGCCAAGCCAGAGCACTTTTTTGTAAAGTTGGGGCTATTAACGACCTAAACCAGAAATCTTGAGAGCGAGTGAAATTGGATCCGGTACATTTTTCAAAATAAAATCTATTTTCCGCCACACTCACTGTTTTCAACGTGTTTTAAACATTACGTCATTGTGACAACCAACCCTGGTCTCCCATAATTGTTGCACAATAAGTATAACACAGTCAATTTTTTATATTTAAGCCTTTTTGAGACAAAAGTATTAATACAAGTTTTGGGCTTACCCATTGTATGTAGACAAGTCACGCAGAAAAAGAAGTGTTGTGAATAGAATTCAAAATCACTGCGAAATGAGGGTGTGTTTACTCGTATTTCCTATATAAATGGTAGATTATCATGTGAACCTACGTGAGTTTGGAGTCTCGCGAGGTCGGCAGCAGAGTCTGTGTCTGCAGTAGGACTGCACCAGAGCCGTCTGTAGTAAATGTGAGTCATGTGACTTAGCTAGACTGCTCCGGAGTCCGCACCGGAGCCAGACTGGATGCAGTGTGAGCCCGGGGTTAGAACGTATAACTAAATTTGTTTCCAAAATAATAACAGCATATTTCCGTCTATAAACATTTTTGAAAGATAAAACAATATCTTTAAACCTGAACATAAAACTACTGTGTATAGATGTTTGGACAGAAACTGAGTTGCCGTAGTCAACATGTTCAAAGTTAAGAGCGCCATAAAAAAGATATCATTCGCAAGAAATGCCTCAATAATTAGATATATTTAATACAAATTTTTTTATCATTTTCTTAGTTTTTTTTTCTTTGTAGTAAACGATTACCAAATTATTATAATATAATAGACCATAAGAGATAATATGTGTGCTTTAAATTCCTGTAGTAAACTAGTTTTTGTTAGGATCCTAGGGAGTGTTATTCATTTATGACCGATTTACATGAACATGTTTTTTTTGTGTGTGTGTGTCAAAATAATTTAATACTAAATTAGTCATTTTCCAAAAACTTCTGGTAATTAAAAAAAAACATTTATACTCATGGTATATTGAGTTGTAGTAAACAAGAAGAAGATCAGTCAAATATAGGACTTTTTGTATTCTGCTGTTTGTCTAAATTACTGATTGCATTAGCTTGACTTTATTAAATCAGAAAACCTCTGAACTGGTTTGAAAGTCATCAATGACCTCAGTTTAGAATGTTCATTTTTTTCCATGGAGGAGATTTGAAGGTCGGTTTGAATGCTACAACCTCGTTGTGATGTTTGGATGTTTCACGATGAACCTCCTGGTTTCATTCCAGTCTGCAGTCAGGCCTGTACAGCACGGTTACTGTGGATGGTTTATCATCATCCAGCTGAAAGATCCAAGGACTTCCCTGAAAGAGATGTCTGGTTATGAGCATGTTATGATATGTAAAAATATGCATTTCAGCTTCAATGCTTCCTGTTTGAATGTGCAAGCTGCCCATTCCATGGGGCACTAATTACCCCGACGCTGCTGCAGCGTTTGAGCTCTGATCTGGAGGATGAGGTGTTCACAGCATCCAAAAAGAATCTCAAATTTGGATTTTGTCTGAACTTTTTACACTTTGCCTATGTTGCTTTAGAGCAGGCTTTGGCCTGTAAAGCTGCTGACTTTTGTGGATCATAATTATTAGATGGGGGGTGAAACTGCTCAGAAGAAATCCTAACACTTAACGTTGATTCTTCATTCTATGATATTTTATCTTTCACTTTTGGTTTCTCAATGTTTAAAATGTGTCACTTTTCATTAAAGGCTAAAGTGAACTTTTAAATGAGGTAGATTTTTGTTTTGGAAACTGATCTCCCTCCCCACTCTGACTGGACTACGAACCCTAACGCTTAAAAAAAAATTAAGAAAGAAACTTGTTTTAAAAAAGAGGTGTCTCATTTTCTGTCTTGCAAGACAAATAATTTTAACTAGAAGGTTCTTTTAAAGCAAACATAATTTTAGTTTAAGAACATGTTTTTAATCTTCAAAATATAACCAATTTTTCACAATAATATGTAAAGGGAAATGGATTCCGATTCTATGCACACTTCCCTTTGCGGCGCTTCTTTAAAAAAAACTACAGTATGCTTCATAATGCGGAGTACCCATATATAGATTAATTCTGGTTGTTTTTACTGCAGTTAATAAACTCTGACTGACTGACAGACATAAAAATGACATGAATTAAAAAACTGACCATTCATTGCCTTAGAATCCAGGGCGCCTTATAGTCCGGAAAATATGGTACTTCCTTCAAATTCCTAATCCTGTTACCTAAAAATTATTATTATTTTATTTTGAATCAAATTTCTACGTTTTTAGATTATCTTTTATTTGATAACTTATTATAAAGTATTACAAAACTATCAGTCTGAGTCTCCTGACAGCAGGCTAATGTGACTTTGCAATAATGTTTAGGATGTCCTAATAATCCTGGCACAACATGGATGGAAACTCCAGAAGGACAAACTAAGCATTGTGAGATTTTCTAATGGCAGCAGCTAATGACACCACCTCTTATGACCAAGTGCAGGGAGCGACACAGTCGATTTAGACGTGAGGTCGGTACATTAAACAACAGTGATCCAACAAGGATGAGCAGGTGTGCTTGAGGTTATGAGAAGAAGTTTGAGTGTGTATGGAGGTTTGGAACAGCTTAAGCAGTGCTGCTCATCACTTAGCTCTAAAGCAAATGATAGGAAACCATCTGAACAAAGGTTTGCACATTTCCAAACGGGTAACTTTTGTCTCATATTTGCAAGGTGTGCAAAGTTTGACACGAAGTTCAGTTATAGAAAGTTCAAGACATTCAACTATTATAAGTTATTAATGTTTGAAAATGTTTGCGTGTTTATTCGTCACTTAAATTTGTTCATTGTCTTTTGAAGAACTAATGAGAAATGATTCCAAGTGAAACAATTTGGAAATTTTTGGCATTTTCCCTCGATTTTTGTATTAAACAGTAACTGCCAGAGGATCCAATAATCTGTAAATATATTCATCACCACTTTTACAGTGTTTTTGACTACTGTCCTTTCTTTGTAACTTAGTCCATGGTTTCAGTTGTCGTCATCTTAAAATCAGCATTACCAGCATGTTTGAGTTAAACATCAGTGTTAGCTGAGTTATGGTTGAGTTTTAGTTTAAAGTTAATTTGGTTTAAGTTTAAGTTGATTTTAGATTTAGTTGGACTGTGTTTGTCCCCCAGTTTAATTGAGCAAAACTGCTTTTGCCAATTTAAAGTTTAAGTTAAATCATTTTTAATTTTTAAGAAGTTTGAATTATGTTTAGATTGGTTTGAACTTTACTAACTTATTTAACTGCATTTAAGTTAAGTCAGGCTTGAGTTGAGTTTATTGATGTACAAGTCTCCACTAGACATATATGTCTGTTAGATACCTAATACATTTATACTGTAGATGTTTACAGGACATCTCTGACAACTCTATTCTGTTTCTCTTTGAGATGTCAACCAATAGTGTTCTGAATGATACCTGAATATAGAGGTCTCCAGAGATATCTAGATGTGCCTAGTGGGCCCGTTTCTTTTAAGTATGAAGACTTCTTAAAGCATTTTTATTTAATGTTTTTAAAGATCCTTAACTCTTTAACGAAAGGAGCTTTAGCTTTTTCTTTTGACTACCATAACTCTTCAGCCATTCACGGAATAAACACAATACCAGCAGATTCTGAAGTGGAGAAAATCCGCCTTGCCCTGATATTCAACACTTTACTGTAGTGAAGTGTATCTGCATTCAATGTAAATCAGCTGATTCTGGCGCAGCTTTGCATCATTATACAACACACTGTTCATTCATCAAGTTTGAGACAGTGGGTAAATGAGGTGGTTGATTTTCTCAAGTCAAAATTTTTGCATCTAAAACTAAAAGTTTTTAACAAAAACGTACCAATCACCCAAACACACCATTGTTGATACTATCTATTTCTAATATAAGAAATTCAATAGCAAAGTTTTTTGTGGATTGCATCAGTTTTAAAAAAAAATTAAAAAAATGTGAATTCTCTGTCAAGTCTTGGACATAGTGTTCTGTATGGAGTTAAACAGAATTAGCTGAGTTTAGTCTTGTATTTATATGTATTAGTGTGACATGAATTTAAAAAAAGACTTAAAATACGTCTTACCCTCGTAACAAGGTTACATAATAGTTAGGATTTGACCAGAATTCTTTCTCAAACCACAGCAGATCAGTAAAAACCCAGCTTGACCGCGATGTTTGTTTTGCAGCTGAACTGAGTCCACTTAAGATTTTCAGTAATTAGAGTCTATGAGAGAAGAACCAAAACAAAGAGAACCCAGACTGCTGAGCTTTTCAGCAAAAGAGGATAAATAAAGTCTTTGCACATGAACTTGTTGTAAGTGATTGTTCAGTAACCACATGTGCACATTTGGCTCTGTGTTTGTACAAACAGACTAAGTGAACGCAGATGGACCACAAACAGGAGAGTAAATATCAAACCTCCTCTCTGGTGACTGTATGTTCAACACAACTGCAGTGATCACACCAATTATTAAACATGATGTTTCAAAAATGCGACGCTGTAAGTTATGCGGTGAGGAACAAAGAGGGATGTGGAGGAGCGAGGGGGGGGCGAGCGAGGCTGATGAGGCTGAGTGACGGGAGGGAGAGAGAGAGAGAGAGAGATTTAGGCATCAGTGCTTTTCCTCCAGGTGTCTTCGGCCTGCATGATTTCATCTGCAAGGCCATAATAAACTTCCTTAATGAAATAAGTAATTAACATATTATAATTGTGCAGCGGATGATTTTGACAGAGATCATTTTCCATATCTAATGCTATGCTAATTTAATCTGTTCCCCTCCTCTGCCCGACACGACCCTTTCTATGATTAAGTTTCATGGCATCTCACTTTCGTTTTTCCTCACCCAACACCCCCCCCACATGCACTCACTCTACCCATCCGTTCTCTCCCTTTACTTCCTTTCTCCGTCTCTTTCCCTCTCTCTGCAGTGATGGATTGACTCCTCAGCAGAGGTTCAGGGCCTTGTTGTTGTGGAGTTGCAGGCGGAGGGACATGCACAGATGGCTGTGGTGGTGGGTGGGGGGGTGTTTGGAGGGTAGAGGATCTGTATGTGTGGTCTGATCTCTGTCTCCGTTCTGCATGGAAAAAGAAAAAAAAAGGAGTGCATGAGGCAGGAAACGTAGGAGGTGGGGGTGAAGGCGCTGATTGAAATATAGCTATCGCCTGTTGGGTCATGTGGCCTCGAGCTCTGTAATCTCTACAGCTAAAAAGCTTATTTGTTACAAATGTAACATTTTTCCTACGAGAAACACTTAAACGATCAAAAAGAACTATGTGATCAGGAGGGAGAAGGAAGACAAGAGGAACAAGGGTAGAAGTTGAGAGTTTGTTTCTGCAGATACAGCTGAATGTTTCCTCAAGGTGGTGCGTATAATGACTGAATGTGTGTAATGATCATTGATGAGAACTGAGGGAGTGTGATGTCATCCATAGGAAAGGATTTACCTACAGTTTCAACCAAATGAAGTCATTTCAGTCAGAATTTTTTTGCGATATAGACACCGTAATGTTGGAATCAGACAATGTCAGTAAGCAGTGATTGGCCCAAGTCAGTCTGAGGGGGTATTCAGACTGGGAAGGTCTGTCGGTTTGGACCAAGTCCACTTAACCCTTGGGCTATCCTAGGCATGTTTTTATTAAAAGTGGACCCCACAAGACAGCACGCCGAACTTTTGTTTTCAAGGATTTTTTATCTTCTCTGGTGTCCGTGGCAGACGTAAAATCCTGTCCACCTTTGTCGTGGGAGGGATCACACATCAATTTAAGGGTGGGGTCATCTGGAGCCTATAAGAGAGCATTCGTTCCAGATCAAGTCTTGAAGGCTGCGTTTGGTGTATATTCAGGCTGCTGTCTACCGAAGATTTCTGTTTCGGACCAAAGCTCATTAACAAACCCATGTGACTAAAGATCTCTTCAGTCATTGGACAGGAACTACGAGGTTGGTCAAAACAAGACAAAGTCTTAATATAACTTTATATTTTGATTGCCAGTTTTGAACATCAGGATCAACAATTTTTACTTGTTACTTTGGTACAGCGGGGGCTTGCAGCAAGATGGTTACTGGCAAGAAGACTGCATGCTTTAACTCAAGGTTCTCAAACTCAATTTCCCTTGGGGCCATTGAAGGCAGAGTCAGGATGAGGGTGGGGTTCCATTTGTGCCAACAATATGTTTTTGCGCCCACTGTCTATATCTTTGGTCCATTGACTATGTCTACTGAACCAGTTTATTGAACATTTGTTCGTGTCTATGTACTACTTAGCAATATCTTCTGCGTCTCCTGTGAAATGACAGGTGCTAATGATACTAGCAACTGTTGCTAAGGACTTCTCTGATCCAGATCCAATGACAATAGCAAATGCAAAGTTTCAAGCATAAAGCTGAAACATCACAAAGCAAATAGAAGATAATGCTTAGTAGACATTCAACTTTCATATTAAGGAAAGGGCTGAAAAATTTCAACTAGGGGGGTTATCAAGGGGTTATCAACTTCAATACTGAGGAGACATGGGGTATGAAAGTACGCTGTTTATGACATAGATTGTTAGGAAATCAGTGTCAGAAGCAATGTGCCTCCATGTCTATGTACCTGCATTCACCCCATCACATTTCAATGAGTTGCTGTGTCTCATCGTTGAACTACAATGTAGATCAAGCTATAATATATCAAGCTAGCTTTTAGGATGATGTTACAGCGTTATGGCACTACGAGACACAGGAAAGCATTTAAGAAGTGTTTTCAAATGTCTTGAAATAAACTTTCTAACAAATGTGTCCAGCCTGAATACACCCTGAGTCAGAATTTCTACAGTCCTGCCAATCAGGAGTGAGCTTGTTGGAAGTCCAGGCTCCACCACTTGAAACTGAGCTACTCAAATGTTTCAAATGTTCAACATGACACAACATACTTTAACTTAGAAAAAACATGAAAAAAAAAGATTTGTACTGGCAAGAACGTGTTTAATTAAATTCATTTTTTTATATAGCCCATTATCTCAAAGCGATTGTCTCATTGGGTTTCACACCAGCCTAGATGAACCATATGCACAGTCCACATCCAAGAACAGGAGAACAGATGATCCACTAAAAATCTCTCCTACTCTGAGATGTGAGATGATGAGCCAGAGGCGTGGTCCACGGCCAAGAAAAGGGGAAAAAGTGAGCTACCTGGAATGTGAAATCTCTCCCGCTCCGCCAGAGGGAAGTGGGAGAGAGGAACAACACATGGACAGAAGCATAAAGAACTAAACAAAATAAATATTAAGGACTAGAGGAGAGAGT
>NC_050527.1:30337676-30340993 GCF_002922805.2 Oryzias melastigma
TGAAAGTACGCTGTTTATGACATAGATTGTTAGGAAATCAGTGTCAGAAGCAATGTGCCTCCATGTCTATGTACCTGCATTCACCCCACCGCATTTCAATGAGTCGCTGTGTCTCATCATTGAACTACAATGTAGATCAAGCTATGAGCTAGCTTTTAGGATGACGTTACAGCGTTATCGCACTACGAGACACAGGAAAGCATTTAAGAAGTGTTTTCAAATGTCTTGAAATAAACGTTCTAACAAATGTGTCCAGCCTGAATACACCCTGAGTCAGAATTTCTACAGTCCTGCCAATCAGGAGTGAGCTTGTTGGAAGTCCAGGCTCCACCACTTGAAACTGAGTTACTCAAATGTTTCAAATGTTCAACATGACTCAACATACTTTAACTTAGAAAAAACATGAAAAAAAAAGATTTGTACTGGCAAGAATGTGTTTAATTCAATTCATTTTTTTATATAGCCCAATGTCTCATAGTGATTGTCTCATTGGGTTTCACACCAGCCTAGACAAGCCAGAGGCACGGTCCACATCTGTGACGGTGTAGCACCGTCAGCTGATAGCTGCACTCAGACACGCGCGCACATACACACACCCACAGCCACACACACGCGCTTCATTCATCTAAAACACTTACGTCCTCTCTGTCCCTCTCCCTCTGCAGGTCCCCCTGGGTGCACACAGGGTTGCCGACACGTAATCCATACACATACATTTACATATAGCCAAGCATGCCGTCACCTGTAGCTCTTTTCTGTTCTTTTCTTTTGTTTACAGGAAGTTCGCGTCCGATCCTGCCGGTCACGTGACTTACCTGACTTTGTATTATTTTTTTAAGGTGGAACAAGAAATCCCTGTTCATACAGCAGCAGATGTTTTCAGTTAGTCTAGGAAATGTTTTTGTTTATTTTTATTTATGAAAACTATTGTATAACTGTTTAATATAAAATCACTAATTGATTGTAACGCCCACTGGGAGGGGCTTAGTGGGTTTATAAGGTTGTGGAAATGTTTGGGGTGGGGCAGCTGTGTGAAGTTGTGTGAAGTTGTGAAGTGGCCCTTGTGAGCAACAGATGTGCTCATTTTCTTTAATAAAAGACAAAAGTTTAGCCTTGGCGCCTCTGCAACCTTTATTGCTGCTGCATTCTGGTTTCTGGACAAATGTTCTGAGGACACCCACGACAACATCCAAGAACAGGAGAACAGATGATCGACTAAAAATCTCTCCTACTCTGAGATGTGAGATGATGAGCCAGAGGCATGGTCCACGGCCAAGAAAAGGGGAAGAAGCGATCTACCTGGAATCTGAAATCTCTCCCGCTCCCCCAGAGGGAAGTGGGAGAGAGGAACAACACATGAACAGAAGCATAAAGAACTAAACAAAATAAATATTAAGGACTAGAGGAGAGAGTGTTGTGCTGCACCTACAACAAACACGATTTGTGCATCACATTTGGGTCGTACACCTTTTTTTTGGGTCTAATTTGCTGTTCGGCGTTTGTCCAAAAATGTGTTCATAAGCTCCAGACACATGTTTATCTTAATGAACTCTGACAAATTTTTTGATGCGGTTTATTGTTACTCAAGGATTTCTAATAACCTGAATGTATGTTTGAAAGATATAAATATAAGATCTTAAGTTATGAACCGGATAATGACGATAAACATAAAAGAGTAAGGTCGAGCCGGGGTGGGATTATATAAGTTAGCTTCCTCCCACTCCCCTTAAGACAATCTATCTAGTTATCCTCTGAAACAGTGTTATATCTGCTAACATAGCCATGTGATTTATTGTTACTTGAGGATTCCTGATAATCTGAATCTATGTAGGAAAGATGTAAATAACTGAAAGTATTGGTCACGTCTCCATGTCTGGGTTCATGAGATCATTCAGTACAGAGCCCAGTCTCAGTAAAATGCGTACATATTCCACGATTTGGGAAATACCGTGTATAATATACGCCAAAACCGGTTTTTGCGTGCATATAATACGTGCGGTCCTAAACGTGTTAAAGTCTGTTTTCCACGTTTGACACGTCCCCTGGTGGAGCCGTGAGCATCACAGACAGCCCCACAAACGAACAATTTGCTTTTCTAACCCTAACCATAACCGTAATCCTAACCTTAACCAGGAACAACGTCATTTAGAAAAGAGCCGGAGGATTTCTGACCACGTGATCAAAACGAAACCTAAAAAGCCGTGTATATTGTACGCCGGCGCAACCTATCCTCTACCATTGCGTATCATATGCACGCAAAAAGCGTGTTTGGCTTATATTATACACGGTATTTCAGAGTGCAAAGTCGTGGCATATGTACGCATTTTACTGCGACCGGGTTGCAGTACAGGAAGGTTCCCCATCTACTGCGGGACCTGGGTCTCTCTGTTTGACTACTTCCTGTCCCACAATAACCTTAGAAAGGAAAAAATAAAAATAAGAATAAAAATAAATGATTTTTTTATTATTGTCTGGATGCAAACAAGAAAAATACTGTAAAGTTCAGGATGAGAACAGTTAGATTCTCCTCCATGTTTATTTTGGATTCTACCAATTGTGTCACGGGCAAAAGCCAACTCCCTGATTGGTTGACACAACAAGTTTAGATGGGCCAATCTGTACATTAACTAAACATTAAAATTGGATACCTCTGAAACACGAATCATGTTTGGTATGAACGCAACATTGACAAAGGCATCAGAGCAAAAATGGCTATTCTGACAGATAGAATAACTGAGTAATAGCTGTTTATTTCTCAATAGAAGTCTACAGGTTTTTGGCTTCCTGTGTACTTCCTGTTTGGAACACGAGGTAGGAGGGGTCACTCAGTCCAGTTTCCATATATAGTCAATGGTTATGAGTCAGGCGAGGGATGCTCTGCTGATTACAGTTTGAACTAAAGATAAATGGTTTACATTATGACAGGAAGAACTAGTTTACATTAGTGAGAGCGTGGTTAATCAATCTGTCAGTTCAGCACTTTGAATGAAATATGCACCAGCTGTACTTTTTTTTCATTATATATTTATTGTTTAGGAAAAAGCATGAGAAAAAACGCAGATAATGATTCTAACACAGATGGATTTATTTTTATTTGATTTGATTGTATTGATGATTTGACTGAAATGAAGCTTTTTTACAGAAAGATTTGGAAGATTTTTCCTTATTAGACCACTTTTGGTAAAAACCTGAACCTGACTGTTGATGAGCATCTAAAAATATCCCAAATGGATTTTTCCATGAAACAGATAAACTAAGAGTTCACTTCTAAAAAAACAAACTTTTCCTGGAAAAGATCAACAGGCCGAACGCGGCGT
>NC_050527.1:30341242-30341591 GCF_002922805.2 Oryzias melastigma
ATCATTTGACTGAAATGAAGCTTTTTTACAGAAAGATTTGGAAGATTTTTCCTTATTAGACCACTTTTGGTAAAAAACTGAACCTGACTGTTGATGAGCATCTAAAAATATCCCAAATGGATTTTTCCATGAAACAGATAAACTAAGAGTTCACTTCTAAAAAAACAAACTTTTCCTGGAAAAGATCAACAGGGCGAACGCGGCGTCTCCGCAGGAGAACGGAGGAACGGGAGGAAGAGCTTGAATGGGATGAAGGTTCAGCTGTGAAGAGTGGGAGGCGAGGGACGAATGAAATCAGCCAGCTGTGGTTTGATCCCTCCCATGTGACGGCAGGACCCCCCCCCCCCCC
>NC_050527.1:30341612-30351356 GCF_002922805.2 Oryzias melastigma
TCTCTCTCTTCTCTCACTCCATTTCTTCAGCTCTCTCAGTCCCCAAAGTCTTTCTCTCCACTGAGCAGAAGGAGGCCCCCACTGGGGACACTCCATTTTCTGTCACCCATGAAATGATGCGTACAACACAGCTCCTCGCCCACTGCCGCACACTCTCTCTAACCCCCCAAAATTAGAAAAACATTCTGAGAACACTTCCTGTTCTGGTTTCTGTAAAGCTCTCAATAAAGTTTTGACAAACACTCAACAGTTTGGGATCGTCCGCTGATTTTCCTGCAGCCTCACACAGCATGTGATTGAATTTTAGAGCGTCCTCTTGATTTGGAGCTATGATAAGGACACATGTCTTGTTTCTTGGCCTTTAAAAAGTATCCTCATGTGATGTCTTCAGTGATGAAACCTACTGATAAACCTGCAGCCTGCATTCATAGCCGTTTCTGTTCAGCCGTGTTCATCAAGAGGAGAAATTACGGAAAGAGAAAGATTAGTAAATAATTCAGAATCGGTATTTTGTCAAACAGTTTTCACTCCGAAGTCGAGCAAGAGCAGCTGAGATATATAAATATTGTAGAGCGAGGGGGTTTAGTCTGCCTGAACACTCTGCTGTACACACATTTGTGTGTGCATCAGAGAAGGAGGTCAGGTGGGGCAAACAGAGGATGAGTAATGTGAAAGAGCTCAGATGTGAACACAGCCAGTAACAAAGACTGAGTGACAGGACCCATGCCACTCCATGATGAGAGGCTCACACCTGCATGTTACCCTTTCCTTTCTGATACCAAGACCCCCCCATGCTCCCATTTCCATCAACACCCCCCACCCTGACCCTGCAGTGCATAGGACTTCTATCCTTGCAGCCAAACTGAAGGTTAAACCCTTCCCCAATCACATCTCCTCCCCGGTGACAGGAACACGGGAATAACAAAAAGACGACAAATTGTGAAGCATAAGTGAAGCGGTCACCATTTGGACCATTAATTACACCGCTTTACCAGTGACTAAAGGCCAAGGTTTGGAGAATAGACGCACAGATGGGGCTGTTTTTCATCCTTGTTAGTCTAAATTTTGTTGAATTTGTAATCTGAGTTTCTCTCCTATTTTTTCTAACATTTGAATTTTTTAGTCATTTAAAATTGTAGCTAATTTAATTTTGACAATTTTTGGGGGGGTCATCTGTTTGAACTATAACTTTATTATGTAACAATCCTGACATTAGGATGTTAGGTGAACAAGTTTAGTGGAGTTCTAGTGTTTCATTGTTTTTCCCTGAAACTTTATTGTGAAATATTTAGTGTGTGATTGTTTTTTATTTTTTTTTTGGTGTTACAATTCTTTCCTGCAACCATGTCATAACTGGACAATTAGATATTTTACGAAAGGATAAGAAATTGAAAAAAGCACAACAAATACTTGTTTTATTTTTTGTCTTTAAACTATTAAAATGAATAAAAAAAATCAAGTTTTCATTAAAAAATACATACATTTAAATTAGGGATCTGAAAGTTGACGCGTTAACGCACGCGATTAATAGACCATAATTAACGTGTTGATATGCCGTGTAACGTTATAATTCATTCATACATTCTGTGATGGAGATTTCATTAAATTAAAGAGATAAAATTGCATTTATTTGTAATTTTTGGACAAAACTGCTCTTTTATATTATAATAAATAAAGTGGAGAATGAATGAATCGCAATTAATTTTTTTTCCAGGTTTGTGATTAATTTGTTAATTTCTTTTAATTGATTCCCGCCTCTAATTTAAATATTTTAAATGTTTGGATTTCATTTGCAGCATTGCTAATTCCTGTCAAGCTTGCTAAAAAGTTTGCTTCCTGCATTCAGTTTTTTTCTGGATTCTTTTTAAATCGTACAGCATTTAGTAAATAAAGGCTTTAATCAGCGACTGGGTTGGATTTGCGGCTGTGTTCAGCCGAACTGTTTCTTTCTGTGAGTTTCTAACTCAACAGTTCTCTGACTGCAGAGACTCAAACTGACAGGACATTTTCTGTCATTTGACTGGTTTGATTCTAAAATATATTTCTCATTTAGGAAGACCTTACACTTTACAGCTTAAAGTTCCACTCTAATCATCTTTTGATCTATTGTCAAAGCGTTCCCAGTGGAATTTTAAGTATGATTATGCTGTTTTTAGCACAAAAACAAAAAAAATTGTGTCCTTTTCAAGAACATAGTTTCTGCAGAGCAGCAGGAGTTTATTAGAAATTCACATCTGAGTTTTGGGAAAGATGGTTGGTAGACCCCCCCCCCCCACACACACACACACTCAACTAAGCTCCACTTCAAACTCCTTTTTTCTTCCCCTGCTCCAGATTCACGATTGATTGATTGATAGATTGATCTGGTTTATTTTACACATCAATTGTGGACAGTACAGGACAAAACACATTTTTCCAACTTATTACAGAAATAATGAAATATGTTGATTACAAAATAAAAAACAAATCAAACTACAACTCACTTATGCCAGATTTGATTCATTAATTATTAGCTAAAGTAGAGTTTGACTGATTACTTAGTTAATTCATTTTACAGTTTTGATAAATTTCAATAATCCAGTTCTGATCAGATAAGTGCAAGTTTTTTTTTTTTTTGTCCAAGTAGATTTGGATAAAGACATATCTAGAAATAATGACACAAGAACATTTAAAAACATGGAAAACACAATTTTCAACCAAAGAAGGTTATAATTTTCACAAAACTAATAAAAATATAAAACTATTGTGGGGAAAACACTTTAAAAATCAAATAAAAAGCAATACTTATTTTAAGGTGCTTTAACAGACTAATTTTCCTTTTTTTTTAACTCACATTTTGTCACCGAGCTCTCTTCAAAATCTGTAAAAACAAAAAAATGATAAAGTTTTAGACACAAATATTAAAGTCTTCAGGCGTGTGTGCGTGAGACCACATTCCTAATCTGAAGTGTGCGTTTGCAGCCAGATTACATCATGGTGCTGAAACTACAGCTGTCCAAATTTTAGGGACAACGCCAACAAACGCGCACTTCTGTTCCTAACAAAAGGCTGCGGTTACGGATTCCTTTAAAGTTCGGTCTATCCCAAAATGCTTTGCAGTCTGAGAAGGGATGAAAAAATTAGGCTGAAGGGAAATAGCAGCGAATCTGTGTGACGTCTAAATTCAATCCACTCTTTGACTGAAGGGGATCCAACTACTGATCTGTTTGGAGCAAAAATGTTAAAGTATGTGATGTTTTTCAGTACAATATCACATTTTTTTACATCAGAAATTCAGACAGAAACATGCTAACTAAAGATGCTTTTCAATCAGATTTCCATCAATCATTTTTATAATAAAAATGTTTATTGTTTAAGATACAAACAAATTGATACCAGAAATGCCGTCTTGAGGTGTCACCTGTCTGTCAGAGTCTTTTTAAAAATATGTTATTTTTAACTAATTTACAGGTGCAGAATTAAAAATAAAGTCTATTCTTTCTAAATGCAAGTATAATTTCATCTTCTCTCCCCCTTCATAGCCACACACAAGCATTCCTCAGTGTGTCTTCACTCTTCATCTCCTTCCCCGTGTTCCTCTGCCTCCGCTCTGACGTTCAGGGGGAGATCTCCACATCCCTAAATCATCGTCAGAATGAGAAAGGAGTCCCAGGGCTAATGCGATGCAGATATGTTGTCTTTTGTGTCGGAATATGAGAAAGGGAATTTATGTGAGGCGCTCGGCGAGTCAGAATTCATTTCTTGCTGGAGCTTTTGCCCTGCAGTCAAACGTAAACTGACTGCAGACTCAGCTGGGCTGACTGAGTGAGGACACACACAGACGTCGGCGGGCACACACACCCGTCCCGGCGTGCACACACGCGCCGTTTTGAACCACTCGACAAACATGTACACGTTCTTTTGGCGGGGCTTCACTGCTAACCTCCTGAATTGATTCACATTCACAAGGTCATGATTTGATTCCGTAACGCTTCACTTTCATATCCCAAAAACAATTTTACTTGTTTAAGAGAGAGAGTTCACACTTACCTAATGTTCTAAACTGAACAAAGGTTGAACAGAAAGTTGTTAATGCTCACATTAAAACTAACATAAAGTAGTTTTCTGTTGCCAAAAATATTAATCTTTGTAGAGAGATTGAATCATGAAAGCAAAGGCCGATTTAAATTAAAAAAACATTTTTTTCAAAACCGATTTCTTATACATATTTAATGTATATTTATGTATAAGTTCTTTTTCTTATCCTTTCATGTATAATATGTCAAAGTGGCTTTTTAATGAGTGATTGACAGTTCCAATGGCACAAAAAAAGAAGTCACAACCATAGACTGTATATGAAAACTGGACATAGTGACCCCTCCTACTTTGGGTTCCAAACAGGAAGTACCTGGTGGTTCCAGGGAGCCAAAATCCCATAGACTTCTAAAGAGAAACAAACAACAAATACTCAGTCACTCTGTTTGTCAGAATAACCGTCTTTGCTCTGAAACTTTTTACTAACATGCTCCTGATCTTTCTTTTTTCCATAATGTTTTTCTTTATCGCAAGTTATTCAAGTTAGAAACTGACCAATCCGATGTGGAAATTATCAAAATCTTTTACAAATTCTACCGAGCCCACTATCAATCATCTTTAGATCTGTTTTCCAAAGATTGTATGTCTTTAAATAATGATTATACTGTTTTTAGGCTAAATAACAACACTGTGTTGTATTTTGGGACATAGTTTCTGTGGAGTTACATCTGAGTTGTGGCACAGAGCAACACTGCACCCTTTCCCACCAACAATAACTGATTTTTTATAATCTCTCCATCTAGCTTACAGCCCCTCATGCCCAAACCAAACATCCATCCATCCATCCATCCATCCACCTTCTTCCACCGGGTCGCAGGGGCAGCAGTCTAAACAAAGATGCCCACACTTCCCTCTCCCTGGCCACTTCCTCCAGCTCCTCTGGGGGACCCCGAGGCGTTCCCAGGCCGGCCAAGAGACGTGTCCTGGGTCTTACCCGGAGCCTCAACCCAGTGGGACATGCCCAGAACACCTCCCCAGTGAGGCATCCAATACGCATCCGGACCAGATGCCTGAACCACCTCAACTGGCTCCTCTAGATGTGGAGGAGAAGCGGCTCTACTCCAACTTCCCTCTCTTCTTACCGTATCTCTAAAGGAGCGTCCAGCCACCCTATGGAGGAAATTCATTACAGCTGCTTGTAGTCGTGATCTCGTTCTTTTAGTCATGACCCAGAGCTTATGACCGCAGGTGAATACTGTATCGAAGATCAACCGGAAAATTGAGAGCTTTGCTTTCTGGCTCAGTTCTCTCCTCACCACAGCGGGCCGGTGCAGCGGACTGGACGCCGCTCCAATCTCACGCTCCAATCTTCCCTCACTCGTGAACAAGACCCCAAGATATTCAAACTCCTCCCCCTGAGGCAGGATCACTCCACCCATCGAGAGAAGACAAACTACCATCCTCCGGTCGAGAAACATTCTTGTGTAAGAAAAATGGCGAGGAATATTTGGATCTATCCAGTCGCACAGTTATGATCCAGATTCCAGCTCAGACAAGGAAAACAAAGACGTACATGGATCTATTTATCTGCAAGTGGATGGATCGTAATGGAGTGGAGCAGGTGACCTGAGTCACAACAGTGTGAATAAAAAAATACTATATATTCTTTAAACGTCCTTCATCATGAGAAAAAAAACATGTTAAAAACTTATCAGAGCAGGTTTTTAAAGGCAAAAAAACAGTTTTTCTTCTTGACCTTGATCACTATGATTTTTTTTCCTGACTTTATGGATAAAAAACAACATTACACACAGTTCTTGCTCAACACATCAGGATGTTCTTCATGGCTGTGCAGACACAGACTCTGGATCGACTTGACTGCTGATGAAGGCTGCTTTAAGGGACAGCTAGCAGTCTGCGTTTTTGTGTTGATGTGTTGGAGAGAGACAGTCTGAAAGACAGGCGGAGAGGGAAGGAGACAGGGACTGATGTACTCTTATCAGTCTTGCCAGTCCTCAGCAGCAGTAGATAAACAGAAGTGTGAAGGGCAGTAGCGCTGCAGGGGGCTGATTGACATGGCTGGCTCCCAAAGAAATACACACACATACACACCCGTGTGCTTCCTACACTTGAGCAAACATCCATCCATGCGTCACGCTACGACTGCGACTAAGCCCTTCAACGTCAGTGAGGGAAATGATAGACCTGCGCCCAACTATGTATAACTTTTAACGCTGTGATTTCAATCAATCAGACGACGATGCACTGATAAAACAACGTTAAGCCCACAAGTGATGCCGGGCCTCTAAATGGAGCCAGGGCAGTAGCTCTGCGGGACGTCTGACGCCGCAAACGTCTGCAGCAGATCCTGGAAGGAGTACAGAGTGTGGAGCTGGGCCGATCAGACCTGTTCTAGCAATGCGGCAGACAAACGGCCCTTAGAGAAAAACACACTAACTCTCAGCTTGTTACACGGTAAATAAGGTTTTAACTCTTATTTTAAATAAATCGTAAAGTGAGCTCTATCTTATGGCATGATCATTAACTGTATATGAGAACTGGAGCGAGGGAGTGTGACATCACCATTAGCAAACTTCTTACCAAAGTGAGTCAGTTCAGCCGCCTTTTTTTTTGTCATATGGACGTTGTCATGTTGGAGCCATCAGTAGCATGTGATTGGTCCGAGTCGGTCTAAGTCAACATTTCTATGGCAACCACTCTCGCCAATCATGACTGAGCATCTTGGAAGTCCACTCTTGAACACAAAATCTACACAAAATCTTTCAATCTAATGTTTCAAATGTGAGACCACATATTTTTATTGAGGTCAGTTTATAACTTGAATAACTTGCAATGCAGAAAAAAAAATCATAAAAATGTGATATAATCAAGAAGATGTTATTAAATGCATCATATCAAGAATGATTATTCTGACAAGTGTAATAACTGAGTATTGGCTGTTTATTTTACTATAGCAAGAAGTCTATAGCATTAAGGCTTCCTGGAGGCAACAGGTACTTCCTGTTTAAAATGCTGGGGCGGGGCGGGGGTTATCACTCTGTCCAGTTCTCATATACAGTCCATAGTTTTTATTTACTAAAGTTTTAGTTACACAATCTCATCACTGAAAACAACATCTTGGTTTTAGAGTTTTTAAAGATCCACGTCTTAATTTACAACCATGTTTTTAGTCAGAAAAAAAACTCCTTAATTTACTTATTTGCTAAAGTTTAGCGGACATAAGAAGCAGGGCTTGCTGAAAAAAATGATATTTTCTTGACATACTTTTCACAGCAGACGCATAAGAAGTTTGTGAACTCTTTATTCTCTGTGTTTTTAGCATCCCAGTCAACAGTGAGGAAAACGCTGATCCAAGCAGAACAGGAGGGAAACATCTAGGATCACAGTTGAAACCAGTAGAGGCATAAAGATGGACTTTTAACAAGCAGTTCAATTTGGTAAATACTGAGGAAACCTTTGTGTGAGACTTAACCCAATTAATTAATTATTAGTCGTACCTGCAGCTACAAAAAAAAAAAGAAAAGTTCTATCACTTAATTTTGATTCTTTCTCATTTATTAAGAAAAAAAGCTTTCAAAGCTTTTGGTTTAAATGATTTCCATACAGAAAATTGTCAAATTTTCATATTAAAATCACAACACGGTATTCTCTCGCGTTTTTTCTTATTGTAACTTTGAATGCCTTGTTTAAACTGTGCATTTTGCTCTGCGACCTAATTGGCTATTGACCTCGTCAATCAATCCCGTGTTGTGTTTTTCTGTACTGAATTGACAAATTAATAGCACTGTTAGAAGATATATATATTTATATATTTTGCATTTGCCTGTTCTATCTGTACATGTTCTGTATTTGTGGTGCTCAAAAAAAAATGTTCACGTCTGTCTGAGAAAAGTGTAAAAAGTCTTTAGTGATCCTTTAAACAACTATTTTCCTACTTTGTGGATTTCACCAATCACAATTTGAACGCAACTCCCAAAATAAGTGAGGGAACACTACTCCAAAATGTTTGTTTATGACATTGTATTTCATAAATTTGACCATGTTTGATGATGAATGTTACTTTAGAGACTTCAGCTGCTTCAGGAAGTGAAATAATTCATAGAAAAACATAGTTTTTTGTGTTTATATGATTGTAAAACATTTCAAACCCTGTAATTGTGCATGTGTGCCTGTGGGTGGGATTCTGTGTGTGTTTTTAGGAGTACTGAGCTCTGTAGCGTCATGTTGTTAGCAGTAAAAGTGGATGGAAACAGGCTGAGGTCACTATCACACATGTGCTCACCTTATGCATGATACCAGCCACTTTGTATGAATGTGTGAGTGATAGACTTCTTCCAAGACACCATATAGTCTACTACTCTTTTTACTTCCCTGTTTCCTGCAGTAAGAAAGACAGATGGAGGTTGAAGGGGTGAAAAAGACCAAAAGAGATGAAAAAAACCCCAGTCTCAGATGCTATCGTCCCGCTGAGATTCGCCGGGGTCATTGTCATATGTCAGTCAGTGCAACGCGACTCTCTCTGATAAGCTGGACGATTGCGTCGATCGGCCGCGATGGGTGACAGCGTGATAGCGTTCTCTGCCGGCGCTCCTGACGAGACACGAAATTAACCCCCAGCGCTTTGCCGATAAACATCTAAAATGGTTTCGGGACCCCAGGGTCTAATGGGAAGAGACGTGAAGCTATCAAAATATCAAATGTGTCTGACAAGCAGCACAAGGACCAGGTCTGTCAAACTCTCACCTCCCTGAGTGTGATTTAACCGTCCTCGTGCAGCCAGGAAACAGAGGGGATACTAGAATGCACTTTTATTTAGGTAAAACAGTGTTAGGGGCGGACTTTTAAATAAATAAACAGTTGATTGTGGTAATCTTTTAATGGCGTTGTCCAGGATTTAAGCTATGTTCTCACCGTTCTTGACGATGGAATAAGAAATCGTGTAGTTTTTGCATTTCCGAGTATTTCTCCTTTTAAATCTCTGTCAAACTGTCACATCTGTTCCTAGCGTGTCTAGTTCAGGTTCTGGAGAAGAGAAGATGGTATCTTCACATTGACTGCAGTCAAATGAGCCGCCGTTCACATTTCTGTGGTCAAATCAGCATCACTGGATTTTTGGTGTGAGTTTCATCCAATACTTACGGTAGCAGGACTGAGAACGCTGGAAAATCTCCACCAGACTCCACGGAGCTTCTTGATGTGACCACGGAAATGTGAACGGCGGCTCATTTGACCGCAGTTGGAAAGGATTGTAAATCAAAGAAAGAGCATTTTGATGTTAGCTTTGATTATTTTATCAAGAACTCTGAGAAACCAATGATTGAATGTATTGATCACAGTCAATAAACATTGGAGAATTAGCTAAAAGAGTCTTTGGTGAACTGGAAGGAGAAAGAATCAGGATTTTGGAGGAAGTTCTGTCCATGAAGATCTTCACTTCCTCGTCTGAGCTGACATCCGGATCAGAACCGTACGGATGGACATTACTGATATTGTTTGACTTTTTTATGTACCAGCGGTGAAGATTTGCGCTAGTGAGACACAGAGCTATGATAATCAGACAGGGGGATCAGGGGAGGGGCTACTCAGCTCAGCTCCAAAAGCCACGCCCCCTTAGAGGAGATTTTGGAAACAGAGGCTTCCGATCATGAAAAATGGCTTTTAAAGACATTTAGGTTTGGGGATTTTGGTTAAAAATGTTCATAGGAGGAC
>NC_050527.1:30351744-30377852 GCF_002922805.2 Oryzias melastigma
GACACAGAGCTATTATAATCAGACCCTCAGAGGTGATTTTGGAAACAGAGGCTTCAGATCAACATGAAAAATGGCTTTTGAAGACATTTAGGTTGTGGGGTTTTGGTTAAAAACTTCATAATTATAATTAAAACACTACTGGGAATGTTTTTTTTATTTTATTTTATTTTATTCACAATTAAAAAAAAAATGTCATGGGGGACTGACCAGGTGTGTTGACCTCATATTGTTACTACCCCCTAGTGGTCAGTTAAAGGGTTGTGGGTCTTAAGTTTTGTTTTTGTTTAGTTTATCTATCATCTGACTTTCATTTTCAGTCGAACACAGAAAGGTTTTACATGCACATATGAATCGGTTTCTCCTCACATGTAAGCCTGGAAGTAGGTTTGTCTGTAAGTACAAATGTGCAATTTTGTTCAAATGGATGTTTTTGGTGATTAATAGTTCGGGAGAAGACAAATATTGTTAAGTTGTTTGGATGAAAATGCTGGCTGAGTTCATTGTTGCTACAGCATGTTGTGTACAAAACAAGTGTTGTCTGAGCTAATTTTAGAGCTAAATTACTATTTATTTAGTATGATAGCTGCAAGTGGTTATTTTATCATAAGGATTTAAGTTACAGATTGCATGTAACTCATACATTGTTTGTTATGTATTTTTCAGTTTATAAAAAAGGAAAAAAAACATGAAAATGGAAACTACTTGTAAAAGTTCATCTTTTCAAATTCACGTTCTTCTTGGACTTCTTTATTGTTCGCTATCTGCTCAAAATCCCAATCGTGAAGACAGAATAGTTCTACGTACAAAATGTTCAACCATTGGATGTGTTTTGAAAGCTAAACCAGGACAAACTTTGACCAATCAGGGATTCAGTAGTGACGTATGGATGGCGTCCCTTTACTTCACTTAATTTCCCTCTGTTTTAAAATTGATCGTGGAGGAGAAAAAGTGAATTACTGTTTGAGAGTGTGACAGAAAAAGCCTGGAGCAAGATTCACAACATCTCACACCAAGACTCTTCAAACTGTAGGTGGCTAGTCGCAAAAGATTTAAAAAAGAAATAGAAGTCCCTCCCTGATTGTCCAGTGTGAACACCGTGGGCTAAAAGAGTGTTCTGAAGAACTGAGGCTCCTCTTTTAGACACTGAAGTCTGTATTAAGGAGTGAAGAAACTCTTTCCTGTGGCATCTTTAACAGACAGTTCTATTTTAGGAGAGGTCTTTGTGCAGCTCCATATTTTCTGCTTTTTCACGTGGCGGTGGGTTGGGGGGTGGCGGTTGGGGGCATGTCCTTGGCGGGATTTTTGAAGGACAGGAAAGCACGGGTGGTGTGGACAGGGAGGTGTGTGTGTATTAGCTGGGTGACACGTGAAGGTGATGGGTGTCACCGGTGTCCCCGTCGACCGAGGGCATGTCTCTCCCTGCTGGCTCTGACGGCAGCCTGACTGACTTATGATCAGGATTTATCATCTTGATTTATGGTGAACCTGCTTTGTCCCTCTTACAGCCTGGGAGGCAGGGAAGTTTGAGGTTGTATCGAACATGTTTCTACACAAACATTGGAAAAAAAAGTCTTTCACCACCAAGGTTTTAATTATCACATAAAAAGAACAAAAATGTAATATAATTTATGAATGAAAATTAATAATTATTTAAAAAAAAAAAAAAACCTTAGAAGAAAGTCAAAATGTTTTACCAAACTGGCAGATTTTCTTTAAATAACCAAAGGCCCAAAAGGTAAGAAAATTAACTTATGAAGAATTCTTATTTCAAGAAAAAAAATTCTAGTCTCTAAAATGCATTTTCTCAAACTATTGAAAATTTTTATGGACACGTTTTTTTCCCTTGCAGGACAGAGGACAATTTTTTGTGAAACAACAATCTTCTTACTTTTTTAAGATTCACTGACAAACACCGTCCACTGCCTCTCTCATTTGTCGCAGGTTTTACGAAATTTTTTTCCCAAAGAAGAAAGGTCTTTGAAAAACTGGGTATGTTTGGGTTCTAAGAAAGGCTCTTTTTTCAGAACAAATATTTGCAAATTTTCCACATTTATTTCAAAAGCTGAAACATAGTTTTAAAAAAGATATCTTTTTTTATTCTAGAAATGTCTGAAAGGATAGGAGTTTGAGGATGTAACTTTACGTTTCACACTAATATATACATAATTATATATATAAGCAAAAGAACACAGTGTTTAGCTGAAGTAAACTTCTACTATGCTCAAACAAAACCAAGAGTGTGCTTGTCAACCCTTTAAAGTCCCACTCCCACAACATTTTTTCTACTATAAAATACTTCCTAGTTGTCCTTTAAAGCAGTTTTTGCCAAAATCTAAAAGCCTTTATTGTTTTAATGCATATTTTCTGCAGAGTGGAAGCAGTTAATCAAAATTCACCTCCTAATTTTGGGTGGGACTGTTATTCCTTTGTTTACACACTCTCCCGTTAGCTAACAGCTCTTCACAACCCCATGCTAACATTAACGTAACAAAAAAAAAAAAAGAAAAAAAGCAATATCTGAGCCAGCCAGCTTTACAGTTTTGAGCCATACCATCTCAGACGAGGAACATTTTTATAGCCAAATTAAAAAGCCTGGGTCGTTTTATTCAAGACACCTTTTTTTCTTTCTTTTGTTGACATTTTTTGTGCGGTGCGGCAGGAGTTCATCTCACATGTTCATCTGTGTTCTGGGCGGGACTGTTGGTGTGGAAGTTAGCTCCGCTAAATTTTCCATCAGCCTTTTGTTTACGCTTTCCACCGACTAGCAAAAAAGAATCTCACAAACCCAAGCTAACATTGGCGTAGCAAAAACCAGTGAGCAATAACAAGACGTTAATGGATCTATTTGTATGCAAATAGCAGATGCTTTAGAACTGGAGAATATCAGTTGCTACATCACAAACGTGAGCTTTTTCAAGCATCCAGTTTTCATCTGCTCCTGATTCAATGCAATTTGAATAAAGAAATACTCAGAAACGCAGTTTTAATCTTAAATTATTATATATATGTCCTTCATTAGGATTTCAAAAAAAGCTACAAGAACATGTAAAAAAAACAATTTTCATTGGAACTGGTCTTTAATGTATCTATTTGTCTCAAATGGATGCATGACATGATGTCCTCCAACATGAGAACAAAAGCGACACTGAAAAAAATAACTAATAAGATTTAAGAAAATCCTCGTAACAGTTTGCACTAACAATTCCTAATTAAATTTTACTGCATTTATAAATATAAAAACTACCAACAATAATCTAGTCAAATTTACTTCCGTCCACAAGTAAGATTATGATCAAATCTTAAGGAAATAAGACAAACATACATTTCTCTATAAAATATTTTACATAACATTATTGCTCCAAAAGTGATTAAAACAATTTGAAAATTAGATCTTACTAATAAACAATATATATTTTTGATTACTCATAAAAATAGATAAACTTTAAGTTCTTTACTAGAAAAATCTCTATATTTGCTTAATAATTGAATTATTATGTAAATATTAGGAATAATAATTAAGTATATATATATTATTTTTCAGTGTACAAGAACATGTTAAAAACACCAAAAAGCAGGGTTTTCATTGGAGTGGGTCTTTAAAACTGTTTCCCAACAGTCTGGACAGAATTTTATTTTTTAATTGCTTGGGAATGAAAATAATACCCCTTGGTGGTGTAAAAGTAAAATTTCAAAGTCAGCTACAATGAAAACTCCATAAAGCCACATTTTTATTTCTGTGTTTGATCTTTTACTTTGTCAGTGTTACAAATTTAAATGAAAATACCTAAAATTGAGGCTTTTCATAGAATTTATTAGGTTAGATTAGAAAAAAATTAATTTGACTAATTATTTGCAGGTCATAATTAATTAATCTCTCTAAAAAATTAATTGCATGACAGCACTGTTTATGATCATGTGTGAAAATGTGTCTGGAGGTTTCAAACTCAGAGACGGTTCTTCATCGCTGTAATTATTGCCGTCATAACTTTGTCCTTCCTCAGCAACTAGGAGGTGCTGTTTTCTTGATGAGCTTCACCCAGTGTGAATTTCTGTCTTAGTAAATATGACTTGGGGTGTTAAAGGGAGTGAAAATGATATTCCAGTGTTTCCCAAGATGAAATCCTGTTTTAGGACTGAGAGCTGTAATTGAAACGACTCATTAAAAATGTCTGAAAACTGTGAATTCAGATGGAGCCCATGTGATTGTGGAACGGGATGTCACTCTTTGTGTGTCACTCTCACAGGGTTAACAACAAATTGCCCGGGGCAGCAACTCGGGGGGGCAGTTTAGTGAACATTCGGCGGTTTCGTGCCAGTCGGCCATCCAGCGCTGAGAAGCTGGGAAACCGGTAGCAGGCAAGCCCAAGGGATGGAGGGGCGTGAGGCAAAATAAATATATGATCTGAAAGGAGTTAGGAAGGAGACGGAAAAGAGAAGAGGGCACTGAAACAGATCCACAGATTAATCCCCGCGCAGGAGACGGGAAATGGAGCAGAACTGAACAGATAAGTGTGTGTGGGGATCAACTAGAGGACGGAGAGAGGATGACATTTAGATCTGTCTGACACCACATAACTGCTGTTTGCTCTATGTCACACAGTGGGCATCAGCTTTAACAAATCAACAAAAACGTTTTCCTCTAATCCCTGTGAGTCTCCGTCCTCCCTTTTTTCTGTCCAGCCATCATTACAAAAAGTTATCTGAGGACTTTCTGTTCGTTTCATAAGAGCACTGGTCACGTCCAACAGACGCTGGGGCCCGTAGACGTGTTGTTTGGATTGAGACATTGTGGCAGCACTAACCCTGATTTACTCATCCACACATCAAAATTTTAATTTTTTTTACACAAATCATCAAAAAGGCGCTGGTGTTCTTAACAATTTCAACAGTACTACTTCCATAAAACACAAACTTTCTGTGTGGCAATCTCAAAAAAAGTTCAATTTATGTTTTCTGTCATGTTGCGCCTCACAGCAAGAAGACTCTGATTCAAATCCCAGCTGGCATAGGTTTTCCCAAAAAACTTCAGTTTACTCCAACAGTTCAAAAACATGTTTCATAGGTTTATTGGTGACTCTGAATTGTCTCTAAGTGTGTGCAATTGTGTGTCCCTGCAACAGACTGCAGACTGTTGGGTACACCTTCACCAGGGATAGGCTCCAGGAACCCTGTGACCTTGAAAAGAATCCCACGGTTGCTGGAGCCTATCACATGATTGTTCATGGGTTGCTGGAGCCTATCATGTGATATATTTTTTAAGAGTTGCTGGAGCCTATCCTGGGATCCCCCCAAGGATTACTGGAGCCCATCTTGTGATTTGTTTTTTCAGGGATGCTGGAGCCTATCCCGTGATTTCTTTTTTTTCAGGGTTGCTGGTGCTTATTATGTGACTTATATTTGGCTGTTGAGTGTAGTTTCTTCCTTAGCCCTGTGCTCAGGGTTTTCCAATAATTTTGTGAGTTTTAATTAAGGCAGTTTGCTTTGCATTTCTGCAAAAGGATGCGAGTATGTTCCTATGACCAAACGGACGGATCCAATCATCCAAGTTTGTCACTCCTCAAGATTCAGCACCATCTCTCCCTGTCAGGTTCAAACCCTGTCAGTGACTCCTCAGAAGTCTTAATTTTGTTTCTCTGTGCCTTAATAAAACATTCATATTGTTTTTTTTCTGATAAACCTTGATTTAAAAATGACTATTTCCTTGAAGTGTCACTTTAGCGGATTGGTTATCAAATTGTGCGTCTCCCCTCCTAAGATAAGCAAATGAAATTGCATAAGGGGTTTATTCGTCTTCTCATAACCAGATTCTGAGCATAATTAATGTTTACTTGGCTTTGATGTAATGCTTTTGCTCATACGGCAGATCACATGTGCCCCTGCTGTGGAGAAAGCTGCTGTGTGTGTGTGTGTGAGTATTTGTGGAAGTAGCGAGCGCTGTAAGGATCCAGATACACAGTCAGATTCACTGGGGAATAGTTGTGAGTGAGTGCTGTTGGTTTGTTTGACAGGGACCTCTTACCCTTGTCTCTCACACCCCTGATAGAGAGAAACAAATACGCCGCTGATGGTTGGTTGGGGCAGATAGCAGACGAGTGAAAGGGAGAAAAAAGAGGGTGAGAAAGAAATCATAAAGATAGTCCGGGAGGTGCTGAAGATGGGCCTGGGGAATAGGAGACCTAGCATAAAGGAGCAAGAGCAAAGCCCCAGAGGAGGCCTGACAATAAAAGGGTTAGGAGAGAAGGAGAGAATTAAGGGAGGAGAGGCGCTAGAGAGAAAGGGAGGCCAAAGAGGGAGATAAGGAGGGAGAGAAAGCTTGGTACTGCACCGGGTAGTGGAGGGTTTATTATTCTCTGTAGCACTCAATCAAACGCCGGCCTCTGAACAGAGAGCAATGCTGGCGAATCATCCTGAGGGTTTTCTCTTGGTCTCTTTCTTTCCTTCCCTCCTCTCCCTGCACTCCTCTGCTCTGTCTTTTTTTCCTGCGGTGTATGAGTGCTATCCATCTGTCAGCTGTCAGTGCCAGTGAGAGATATGCAGAGCTGTCACTTTGCGTCAGCTTGGGTTTGGGAGGGCCTTTTTTTTTTTTTTTTTTTTTTTTGCAGCTGCTGCTGCTCCACACATACTTTCCCTTTGGCAACGTGGGTGAGCTGCTATCAAAGCACAAACACAAGCGCACACAAACACAAAAGCACCGCCCTGATACCGGTGTGAGACTCTGCAGATGACCTACTATTAAAAACTGAATTCATACCAACTCAAAACAAGCTACTGCAGCCATGACTGGATTTGAAGAAACTACAAGACAAAACAAAAGAGAATGTTTGTGTCTGAATTCCTTCACTATTTAGTGCAAGATTTATAGTGCATTTGCCATTTTGTAAAGATGTCAAAATCTACAATTTCAAAGTCCAGTACCCTAGAAATTTCCTAGAATAGTCTACAGACACCAGCGTCCATTGATGGCCTCTAAATTGATTAATATAGACCAGAATGCATTGCATTTGAACAATTTTTCATGTGATAAAAAAAATCCATATTCATTTATTTTATATAAATCAGTCCAAGTTTTCCTATTTTATTTATCTAACCCAATATCCCAAAACAATTGCCTCATAGGGCTTCATACGGTAATTGTACAGAAGCAGAAGGTTGGTTGTAAAATTTAACAATACCTAATTGCTAAACTAAACAGACAAAATAAAACTGGATATTCCTTCCTTTATAACCTTCGTCCCAGTATGGAAAAAGTCCTAAAGAATCGGATTCAGGAAAAAAAGAAGAAACCTTATTATCACGAAGGAGGGATCCTCTCCCAGGACACTCAGGCGATTTACCTGGACATTAAAGAAGAATTAGCTTATCAAACTCTACAACTAGGAATTTGAATAGAGTTCAGCCAGATAGGGGGTTAAGTGGGGTCCATAGCCTAGACGAGCCACCTGGAATATGAAATTCCTCCCGCTCCCCTGGGGGGGGGTAAGGTGGAACAACATATGAATCACACTGCACCAAACAGAAGCACATACAGTATAAATAAATATAATAAAGAATAGAGGAGAGGTGAAGTAAATAAGAATATAGAACGGAGCCCCAGAGCTGATGTGGATAATAACATTGATTGAAAATCCAACATTTTTAGAATACAGTTGACTCATAAATAGCATTCGTAAAAAGTGTGACATATATAGATGTGAGAACGGTGTCTAAGTTCCTTTAAAAATCCAGAGCACTAGACAGTCCTGCACTATTTTGTTCTTTAGTAGTTAAAGAGAAGGGAGGGAATTCGGACATAGTCTAGATCAGTGATGTCAGACTCCAGGTCTCCAGGTCTGATGGTTTTCCAGAAATCCTGCCTTATCTGCTGCTGATTATCTGGATCAGATGTGTTTAGCCAATAAGGAGCTTTAATGGCGATTTAGATGGAAAACATGATGGACTTCGGCCCTCGATGACTTGAGTCATCTATGATCTAAACCAGGAGTCTCCAATCTTTAGTTTCCAAGAGAGCTACTTGGTTCAGTTTCTTACGGATCAAAATCAAACTAGAGTCCAATTACAGTCCAACTTCACTGTTTATTAAAAACAATATTTTTACGTTTTTGTGGCCATTTACTGTACCTTTCAACATTTATAATTGATTTAAAACTGTTATATTTTTCTTTATATAACAATGTGTATTTTTTTTTACTTTAGAAGGAGACGCATACAAGTTCCTTTTTTAAATAAAATACATCTGATGTCAAATAATTAACTTTTATCTTAATATTATAAGTAATTTTTGTAAGTCAAAGAGCCACAACAGAGGGACAAAAGAACCTCACGTGGCTCCAGAGCCTCAGGTTGCAGACCCCCTGATCTAAAGAGAAAACCATTCCCTCCCCACATGATGGAGGGACAAAACTATGAGTTTGTGGATGACGAACCAAAGCACAGACTCAGGAAAGCAGTCAGGTGACAGATTTTGACCTGAATCAACTAAAACCAAAACTTAAAAAAAAAGTGGTTAGAAAGAATTGAAAACCAGGTAAAAAATAAGGGTTTTTAAAAATAAAAGAAAGACAATAAAGTCAAAACTAGAATTGAGTCAAGTACTGAAAAACAACAAAAAGGTGATAGCTTTATGGTCCACAAAATGTTTTAAAATGTCTTGTGGGATGCTTTACTTTCTTTTCATTAAACAGGATCTTGCAGAGTTTGCTTTTGTAAAAAAATCACATTAAATGTTTAAAATAGTTTCAGAGTTATAGTGATTTAAACTGTACTGTGAATTAGATTAAGACAGAACCAGGGGCGGAGCGACAGGGGGGACAAGGAGGGCTTGCAAAAGCTTTTCTTCCCCAATTTTTGAGTCAGTTATTGACAAACATCACAAAATTATCAACACAAGCCTCTGTATGCATTGCAAAAGCTTTGTCTTTGGGCAGAACTACAACTTAAAAACTGGTTTAGGTCTGGAGTTTGCTAAATTAGTAGATTCCAGATTTTCTCTTCTAAACAACTGAATGCATCATTGGTAAAACTGTCTTCTGTTCCTCCAACTATAATCTTGCTCAAGGTTATCAGGATGCACTGATCCAAGTGTGTGTTTTGTGGAATGGAGAGGCCTGTTCTGCCAAACTCAATGGGAGTTCAAAGGACAGAGGTGGGCTTGGACCGCTTTTATCTCAGTGTGTTTGCGCGCGTGTGTTTGTGTGTTCGCAGGGAGCAATTACACAAATTAATTGCAGACCTCTGCTGACACGGCTCAGAAAGAAGACATGAAGGTTACACATGCGTGTTCTATGACAAGAAGAGTAAAGGGGATGCGCGTGGCTTCCTTCCATGCCTTCCATTTGTGTATGTTGACAAGATTGCCGGCTTTTTGTGCCCATTGTGCCACTCCTGCCGTTTCCAGCACCAATTGTGTTGGGTTTTGGGGGGTTGTTATTACAGGGTGACAGCTTCTGGGCGGAAACAAACACAACTCCCGACGATTAACACCGTGTCACCATGTCAGCTCATACTCTAATCCTGATATTCTGTCTATCGCACATGTGTGCTCGGGGAGGGAGGGGGAGGTGAGAGAAAGGGGACAGCCGGCGTATGATAGCAGGGAGAAGGGGAAAGGCATCGCCGAGATCCCACGAGGGACAGATAAAGCCGTGTCGTTCATGGAAGACGTTGTGTGCATGCTGGTGTGCTGCGGCACAACGTTAGCATTCCTCCCAATCCCGTGCTCTCCGCGGGGAAGAGCAAGGCCTGCTGGGGGATCGGTTTAGCCGATCAGACGTGCCAATGCTGTTGCCAGGCTGGGGAACAGACCGGCGCAGGATATAATAAGAGAGCAGGGTGTGACAGACGAGGATGGAATAAAGGATTTTGCTAAGTAGAATAGCATCTTCAAACTAAGCATGAATAACACAGCAGACAAAGGACAAGACAGCCACATGCTCCATACTTTATTATTCTTTGAGTATATCATACAGGGATGGATAAAACATGTGACTGTGTCTTTATCATTGACAAACTAAGTCAAAAGTCAAAATAACTGTGGAACAGAGAGGTACCTTCGATTTAGCAGCTTGTAGAAGCGCAGCTGTGCAAAGTGAATTTTCTGCAGGAATCTGGTTCCAGTTTCACCTTTACTGTGTTGCTTCAGCTGGAGTCTGCAGACATGCACTCATGCACATTTTTGATGTAGAGGAAAGGTAACAGTCAGCTCAAAGACGGCAAGCTTCCTTTCCAAACGGCCCCTCATTCATCCAGACTTTTCATAAATCGGACACACTAATGTACCAGACTCAGATTGTCTTAATTTGACTATTTTTCCACTCTGGTAAAAACTGTGTCTTTGGTGTTTTTTTTAACATATTCTTGTGACATTATTCTGAGGACAAAGTTAAAGAGAATTACCATGTTTTCTGGAGTAAAAGTATAAGTTGCAAGAGCAAAAAATGTCTAATCAAGAAGGAAAAAAACATATATAAGTCGCTCTGGAGTATTAGTCGCACTTTTGGGAGAAAAGTCTGATGTTTCAGAACAAATCCGCCAAGTCCAGCATCGCTAAAATTAATAAATAAGCTAGATATATAGCATTACCTGTGAGAATGCTAGTGTGAATTCTTTAAGTTGAATTTGGCTGCTGAAGATGCTGAAATTGATAGCTAAAAATGCTGAAGCTGATAGCAAATATTATCTGAATGCCAAATTGGACCTTCTTGATGTGACGACGGAAATGTGAACGGCGGCTCATTTGACCGCAGCTGTAAAGGATTGTAAATCAGTGAGAGTTCGCCCCATGAAGCTCTTCACTTCCTCGTCCAGCTCAAAACGATCCCTCTCTAGATCAACATGAAAAATGGCTTTTTAAGACATTTAGGCAGTGGGATTTTGGTTAAAACTTTATAATCATAATTAAAACACTACTGGGAAAGACTTGAAAGCATTCACACTAGCATTATCACAGCTAATACTATATATATAGCTCATAGTTATGTTAAAAAGTTATGGTTTTAAAGTCTTAAAAATTGTGTTTAACTGTGTTAAATAAATGTTTATCCTGTTTGGCCCGCAACCTAAGGTGTGTTTTGGATTGTGGCTCCTTGTGCGATTGAGTTTGACACCCATTCCTTTTGGTTTATCAAAGAAGGTGGGTTGTGTACTGTAGGTGTCACCTGTGACATATCTGGTGTTAAAGCGTTAAGCTAAAATCTCTAGCTTCTGAGATGGTTTAAAAATATAGATTGAAATGAGATCATTCAATAATATGAACAATACAAAGAGAAACTACATGCAAAAAGTGCAGCCCTCCTTTGTAAGTGTGTATTAGCTCCACTCTCAGATGAGTGCTTTGTGCTGCAGCATCCTAAATTCTCCTAACCTTTCATCCTGAATACACCCACATAAGTGTTGGTTTTTAGCGTTTAAGTCTACTCTTTCTGAAGCTTCTTCACCTCCCCTCAGTTTGCCACAATTGGAGAAATTTGTGGCAGTCTCTTTTCCATTTTCTGCCCTGGTTTTTACATTTTCATACGGCACGAGAGGTGAGAAGGCTTTGCTTTTATCTGATTGGTGCTCCAACTGCAACTCCAACGCGGCTGCAGGCGGATTGGCTTCACCTTCACACTCTAAATCAGCTTTTCTATCATAGAGGTGTCGAATTAACATACATGCATGCACACATGCCATACAAAGTAGATGGCAAGTTGCAGATGGGCATGTTTGTGTGCGAGTAAACACACACCGTCGCTGCCCCTCCCCCTCCCAGCACCTCTCAAACCCATTATTGGCAGTAGTTCAGTGATGGCTGTGTGACTGCCAGTACTGCGGATCTGCTCCTGGAGCGAGCGCTCCCCATCAGCGCTGGCTTGATTACCCTGATGTATGCACACCCAGACACTTGACAATCTCTCAGCATTTACATATGCAGCCTCAGCACTCCACACTACTTCTGATGTGCGGCGCATGCATGCGAAGGAGTGCTTGTGAGATTTACCGGAGTGCTCGCGCCGTGAGTGGGAGAAGACGAGGAGAGAGAGAGGAGGGGAGAAATGGCAGCTCTCGCTCGCTAAACGTAAAACAAACAAACTTTAATCCGACGCAGAGCCCCCGACTCTTCAAAGCCGAGACGGAAATAAGAAAGAGCGAGAGTGGAGCCGGCTCACCTAGGGGTGTTCACCGCCGTAAACACACAAACAGAGCGTTTACCAGCCGGCCTGTTACTCACTCTCATGTCAAACACATGGCACTCACAACCGGGGAGTCCTCACAAAAAGCATGACTGATGTTTTACTTTCTTTTCAAATGAACTCCCCAAAACACAACCTGATTCACAAAGGGCCTGCCTGTTGTTCCGTCTTTCTTTCGTTCTCTCCATCTCTGTCAGAAGTGTGGATGAGAGGCAGGAACGAAGCGAGAGACGGGAAGAGGTGGTCTGGGGAGTTGCACTGTGTCGATCCTTTTTGGCTGGCGCTTCACAGAGCTCGGCTGATCATCATTAAAACGCACACAACTTGACATGTTTATTTAATGGCTGCTCCCGGCGAAGACGGCAAGCTGCTGCTATCTCTCACCGTCACATGTTGATCTACCACTGTGCCATGTGTTACTTCTAGTACGTGTGAGTGAGTGCCTTTACTTTCCCTGTGCTGAAGACTCCGATACTCTGTTCAGAGCAAAGAAAGTCGGGTCAAGGCTCTGTGTGTTTGGATTAAGCAGATTGGAGAGATTGTTTCTCACACTATTGCAATATTTACTCAAGATTTTACAGGGACTGAACATGCGGCACAGATTTCCAGCCTTCCTAAAATCTCTTCTCCAAACACTTGGTTCAACGTGCCAAAGCAGCTTCACATAGCTGCTCTCTTGACGTCTGCGGTTCCAGACAGGCTCCATAAATACATTAGATGACTTTAAATGACAATAACACATCGCACAAGTGACAAATGCAACCAAGAGGGAAAATGGTGTTGATGTTCGACAAGAAAAGGCTCCGTAAATAAGCTCCTGCTTTCACACACATGTAGGTTATTTTAAATGCATGGACATACATAAAATTGGATTTGTCCATTTTTTAGCCTCTGTGAAAATTTACGGTTAATTAGAGATTATATTCAGTGGGAATTCCTACAAAAGGAAGATGTCATTTTGAATTGGACATGACTCAAATCTTTGGCTTCCTTATTAGGAAGGGTTCGTGCAACAGATATGGAGCCAGTTAGAAATATTTATTACCATAGAAATTGGGGATGAAACTGTTCATTTTTCTCACAATTTGGTTCAACCACAATTTTTGGGTTATAGTTTTGTCTCGATTCGATATATGATTTGTGTATTACAAAAAAACAAAACAAAAAAACCCCTTAAATTTCTCAGTGGTTATTGTTATCTATTCATTGGTGTAGCAGTTAGTAACTTGGCCTGTCACGCAGGAGACCAGGGTTCAATTCCTTGATTGGGAGTTCAATATCTGAATCAGTTTATTGGTCTTGTGGTAGAGTGTTCAACCTGGTATTAGAAGGTAATGGGTTCAAATCTAACCTGAGTCATAACTAAGGCTGAATCTAAATTTTTCACCTATCCATACCTACAGCTTCTCCCTATTTGTAGGGGCATTTGAAGTGGTAGGGGGTGTCCGAAACATTTTTTTAAGGGCTAAACCTCTCTGCGGAGGGATGCACACCCCTCCGTGGAGAGGATGAACCTCAGGAGAGCAAACGTATTTCTTTACGAGTGTGGTCTGATGCACAAAATTTTACATTTACATGAAAGTAACAACTTTTTGTTTTAGCATGATGTTTTTAATGTTTTAAACCTGATGTTGTTATGTATTTCAGAATGCTAGCAGCTCTACACTAACCTACCTGACTAGCAACTATTGATGATCTCATCGAGTGGAAGGGACGTCCAAATTTGAAGATGCAATTTTTCCATAACCTTCCAACCTACCCCTAAAATGTAGGGGTAGGGAGAAGCCGGAGGGATAGGGGCAGAATTCGGATTTGGCCTAAAAATGAGACCCAGTGCCTACCCGCTTCACATTCAGCATTAAAGTGTTGGATTGGGAAAGTTAAACCACTAAATGTTTCCCTAGTGTGGCTGAGTCTGCAGTTCACCAGTAAAATATGGAGAACAAATATGGAACTTTACCTTTAAACTAAAAATGTCAGAAACTTCTTTTTTTCATTTCTAAGTAACAATGAACAACAACTTTTCAGTTGGCTCATGTAATGTAATAAAAGGATAACTAATAAATCTGTATTAAATTTAGCACAACAGGTGTTTGACACTTTCAACATAAATATACTAGTATGCTGGGATACAACAATTCCCTTTCACATGCTAGCATAAATATTTAAATGTAAATACTTCGTGTTTGGGAAGTTGAAGCAAAGATAAGGGTATTTTTTTTAAGTTAAGGTTGTAAAACTGTTTTTCTCCTATATTTATGGATAAATCAAGCGCTTAATAAGTAGATGAAGATCATTTTAACCAACAACCATGACAGCAGCAATAAGCTTGACTATTGCATCAGGGTAAAAATTACCCTTTTAGTCCAAAAAGCAACACTTATGAGGAATATGGTGCTAAATTTGAGGCTACATTGAATTTGAAATTGTTTTTTACAATGTTATGAGTGATTTGATTAAGTCTTTAGTTGACTTCAGTTAAAATGTAGATGTTGATGAAGCAAAAACACACAAAGAATTCATTTTTTAAAAATTCAATACTTAGTAAAACATGAAAATCTTTTATTTTATGTGTTGAATACAAATTGTGTAATAATGATTAACCAAGATAACTGAAAGAAGAAAGGCTTATCATTTAAAATGTGTCTGAGGTTTCACATTTTTCTCATAAACACATATGGCAGTTAAAGATTTGCTTTAAAAATATAATTTAGACTAGTTTGTGAAAGGTTTTTGCATTAGACATGTGCGGTGCGATTGGAAGATTTCAGGTTCAGTTCCTGCCTTGCCCATTGATGCGTTGAAGTCTCCTTGGACAAGACACTGTGTGTGTGCCTAGTGAATGGGACTGTGACTGTGAAGTGCTTTGGGCCTTCTAAGTAGGTAGCGAAGCACTATGTAAGTATACCGTGTTTACTCTTTTGGTCTTTTGACATATGTATGCCAATTAGTTGACTAAAACTCATTTAAGCTTGTTTCAAAATAGTAAAAATACCACATATGAAAGCCTAAGGCATCAGTGATAAACTTTGTCCAAATACCTTTTCAAACTTTCCATATTAGCTGGGTTTTCAGCACTAGCGCTCATCATCATCTATCAAAGGAGATGTTGGCGTCTTATTCAAGCCATGGAGCGACAAACTATGTGGGAGCGTCTACGGAAGAAGAGTTTTTGGGAAATCGCCCAGCAAGCAAGGCCATGTGGGCCTCATACTTAAAAGTGGGAAGAAAACGTAGGCCCCAAATGGTTTTGTCCGCAGATTCTGTGGTGGCCTCAGCTGTGTTTGCCCACATTGGCTTGGGTGGCTACGCTAGCCAGCTGCCCAATGGACAGGGTAGTGAGCTCCACTGCCCAGGGTCCGACAAAGCAAGCATGTGTTGCCGCCCAGGTGTCAGCAGAGCTAGCAGGGTCACTGTCCAGGCTACCAGTCCCTGAGTGGCATAACCGATGTGGGCAAGCACAGATGGGGCCACCATAGAAACTGCTGACAAACCCATTCAGGGTCAACATTTTCTGCTCACTTTTAAACTATATGGGGCCCACTTGGACTTGCTGGCTGGGTTGTGGTTGGTGCTTTTACAGAGAAGCTGTAGATCCAAAAATTCTACATGACACGCTCAACTATTGATGAGCTGTGTGATGCTGTGGGACCTCTTTGGTGCTAGCTGTGCCTAAGCATGGTATCCGGTTGTTGGTCACATGACTCATTTAATCCGTAAATGTGTTTCCATTTTAAATATGTCAATTTGGATACGTCTCAAAAACCACCTCCTCCTAAAAAACATTTTTTTTAAGTTTTTTTTTTTAAATTTTATTTTCATTAAAAATTTCCATTAGGTAAATTTTGACTATATCGCAAATCCAATTTATATAATTTCATTGTGAATGTAAACACAGCTATGTTGTCATTCAGCAGTATAGTTCTGTTTATGATTTTTATTTTTTATTTTATCAGTTTGAAATAAATACATAGAAATTAGAAAATAAACCTTTTTCTGAAAGTCAAATGGCAACTTGTTTAGGAGTTTTTTATCTTAGTTTCACTAACATCATAACTTAAAGAGATAAAGGCAGTGAGCTCACAAACCCTTTGAAGATGAAGACTTTTGTCATGGTGGGACACAATGAAAAGGTGATTCCACAACCTGCTGGTGCTCCACGTCCACTCACTCTGACAAAGACGAAAGGAAAACCAAAAGGGTGGATGCTACTTTTTAAGTAAGCGCTCCCACATTTTTTGAATAAAACTCTTTTACATACACAGGAACACCTCTTCCAGGGGGTTGGGTGGAGGCTGAATATTCAAAGTAAATTTATACAAAATTCAAGCTGCAGTCAAACCACCTACAGATAATTAAAACATCTGTTGGTCTTGTGTGATAGTTTCCCTATGAAGTCTAGCAGCTGAACACAGTTCAACCTCTTTGCAAGCGAGGCGAAATGTAAAAGAACAAAAAGAATCGAAGGAATAGAAGGTACAGTTAGAGCTTGTTGGTGAAACAACAAGCAGAAAAGAGGATTGAATGAAGAGTGGATCAGAAGTGCAGATCAGAGAACATGTGAGCATGAGTGAGTGAGAGACTGCAGGGCGGATTAAGGGGGTATACTTCCTTTTTTGTTTGTTTGCGTGTGTAAACGCAGTTTTGATGAAATATTAATGGCGCCTTCCAAAATGTCTTGTAAAGGATTCTCCGTCTTTGACTTCTCCATCTGTAGCACCTCAGGTAGGCATTTAGTATGCCGCTCTTTCTATCAGGAGAGAACCGCTAGCTCTCCGTGTGTTGAACTGTCAGCTGAAATCCGCCCCACCCCTTTCCACCCCCAACCCCCCATGACACACCTTCAACGCGGAGCCTGCAGCCCCACCCCCGTGCAGCAATCGCCAGCCGAGAAAACTTTCTGCAGAAACTTTCTTTCTGATGAAAGATGCAGCAGCAGTTTGACTGACGAGCGCATTCATGATACTTCACAGTACCTGAATCTCTACTCAACAAACAAACCACAGACCGGCTGTGGAGCAGTGGTAGAGCGGTCGACCTCTGATAGGAATATTTTTGGTTTGGTTCCCACCTTGCCTGCCCATGTGTTGACACTTGACACTTGTTCCTGGTGGTTATAGGTTGGCATGAATGTGTGTGGGGGGGTGAATGAGACAGTGATTGTAAAGTGCTTTTGGCTATAAAAGTATATGCCATGGGTGCCTGAAGTGGGGCAAATTCAGCCCGTCAAAGGTTTTCTTTTGGCCCACCAAGTTGTGGATGCAGAAGACGCGGAGTGCTTAGTTAAAACCTCTAACCGGTTTGCCATTGATTCTTCAAAACTCTAAGGATGTAAGATACTTTGGGCCTCCGGGTGGCGCTGTTAGCACTTTCTTTGCCTCTGGCTATGGGTGAAACAACCCCCAAGTGAGTCAGCCCTGGGCTTTTTATTGTGTTAGAAATTCCCAAGAGCCTTCACGATCACTTCTGATGCTTTTGGTGGCCTTTTTCAGCTAGCCAAGGTGGAGCAAACAAATAAAGTCAAAAGACCAGCTCCACTTCTCTCACTAGGATCCCAGTTTGGTGTTTGCATTTGGCCCACAGACTGGGATCCCATTAAGATTTTGGATCTTTGAGTGAAAAAGTTTGGGCATCCCTGGTGTATGCCATTTATCATTTATTCTGAGGTAGGGGTGGGCAATACTGGGAATTTGGTTCGTCCACCTATTTTCTAAACTGGTTTTGTCCGTTTTGGGGTCACGGGGTGGCTGAAGCCTAACCTGTCCAAGGCAAAGGCAGGATATTCCCTTGAAAGCTTGCCAGTCTGTTGCAGGGCCGCAATCACACATCCGTACACACCTAGGGACAATTCATAATAACCAATTCACCTGTGAAGCATTTTTTTGGACTGTGGGAGGAAGCCAGAGTCCCCAGAAAAAGCCCACGCATGCACGGGGGAGAACATGCAAACTCCATACAGAAAGGTCCCTCATTAATGATTTTGTTTCAGGTCCCCCAACCAGGACTTGAACCAGGGGACTTCTTGCCGTGAGGCAAGAACGCTAACCACTGCACTACCCTGCAGTCCACTGTCCAACTCAACCCAGTTATCGGTTTGATACCAATTAAATAGAGCGCTAGTATCACTGATATTTATAATTTTTACTTAAAAAGTTGAAATTAACAATTTTGTAAATTCACAGATTTTTGGTTAATTATGTGCATACAAACGCACAGGACAAAGACTCTGCAAACAAAAATGTTTGTTTACTAACTACAACAGTCTGAACTAAAGATGCATCAAAAATTAAACAATGTAACAGTGAAAAAGTATTGGTTCATTCATTTTCTACCAAAGAAGTGGACCTCCCTCCTGTGGAATTGGCTTCTATGTGTGTAGCAGCACATTTCAATAGTTGCATTTGTCAGGAGTCAGAGCTCTGTCTCCCTCTCTGGTCACCGGCAGGAGACACCTCCAGAGTTCTGACTGCACTTCATCTCCCAGAAACCCCAGCGCACACTCCTCAGATGCTGCTAGGCTGTCTCTCATTTCACCCACAGGACATTTAAGCACTTCACAGAGCCTCACTCAGTGCGAAGTATTGTTTGTGCCACTCAGCCAGCATTACAAAGCATTTCATTCGGGACCTGGTCTTCTGTTTCTGACCCTGCTTCTGATTGCTTGCTGCCTGCCCCGACCCTATACCTGGACCCTGACAACTCTACTCTCTTCTTGAATAATCCCATGCTCATGATTGACCTCTGCCCGCCTGACCCTCATCTAGCTTTGTGGCTTTTAACTGTTTTTCACTCCTGGCTGTACTAATAAACCTGCTGCACATGGAACCAGCTGTCTGCCTGTGACACCATCAGTGCCCACTGTGCAATGCTGCTGCGATTTGACCGTCAAGCTCTGTCCATATCCTTAATTTTATTGTTTATGTTGCAGGAGCCATTACCGAGGCAGGGTTGGAGGCAGAGCTTGTAGGGTTGAAGGTTTGATACTGAATAGACTGAGGACTGAGATGGGGACACTGAGCTTGAATGAACTCTGTGAGTAAATTTGAGTACTTGATTGTAGGGGTGGGCATATCTGAGTATCGATAGTATCGATACAAAGGTGAAATATTGATACCAGCATGATGAAATCAATACTTCCTATACTTTTGTCTCAGTTTTTTTTTCAATACCTACAGTAACAAGATTTAATTTATTTACAGAGTTCATCAAAGCGTCTGTCTGCAGTGTTGCCAGATCTGGAAAAAAAACATCCCTATTTAAGTAAAATTTACTAGCTATTTACTAACTACTGGATTGATACCCAATTTACCAGTATCGCCTACCCATACTTTAGATATTGAAGAAAAACTGAGACAAAAGTATTGATCTCATGGTATCAATACTCACCTTGGTATTGATTCTATCAATACTCTGTCCATAAGATGACAATGCTGCTTGATTGACAGCTGTTTTCCACCCGAGCATCTTCTATAAACAGTTTCAGTGGAATCAGATCCACCAGCAGCGCCTCATCCTTTCTCTTCACTAATTCTGCTGGACTGACAAAAACCCAGCGACAGAACATATTGCAGAACAGCCGTCTCACTTGTGGTTTGGCCTGGAGAACCTTGAGTTTGGGAAAAGGAACAGGATTTCCACGGCAAAGCTTCTAGCCTGCATTGGCAATCATCTGTGCGAGCCGTCAGATAGCTGATCTGTTGTAATTTTTAAAAGTACAACATCTCAGAGTGTGGTTATGAGTGGTCAGCCAGACACCCACAAGGCTTCCTGTCACAGGGAATGCTAATTATAGTTCTTACAATGCATGGTTAGGGCGGAGTGACTGGGCATGCTGTGTTTCATAATGGGCTTCATTTATTACAGAGACATCCACATTTCAATCTTGTGACTTGAAGCTGAGGGGCATGAGAGTGGAAAGAGGAGACGAGTTCGGTACAAAGAAAGTTTAGAAATGTTCTTTCTGTAGATGAACTGAATCTGTTTGTTTTGTGATTTATGGGCTTTCAAAAAGGATAGCTGGAGTATTCTCATGCCCCCGGCCCTCGTACAAACACTACATTAAACAACACATGCACAAAGAAGAAGAAAGAAAGGACGAAACAAAGCCTGACGCCTTAGGTCTGACTGTCATAAAAGAAAATAAAAGCCAACTTAGGGTTTGTTGGTGTCACTCAATAAATCAGGTGGAGTTTAATTACAGGTGTGGTTGAAGGAGCCTGTGAAGTGTGTGCAGGTTTCAAAAGCTCTACCTATGGGAGTCAGCATTCCTGCTGGGTCGAACCCGACCATATGAACCCAACAGGGTGGAGCTTGGATCTTTTTTGGATTTTTTTCCACAGAGGTGTTAGAAACTGAGTCGATCTGCCTGACTGTCACTACCCCCCACAAACACAAGCATCCACCTCTGTAACCTGAGCTGTAGACAAACTTTGAGAGTTAATTTGTGACCCAGACTCCAACGCATACAGACTCTGACCTGCATCACTGTATTCTTGTAACCAGGGGGAGGAGCCAGTGAGTGACAAAGTCGGTGGGATTCTCAGTCACCAGAAAAATACACTTTATCCACAAAAAAATAGCCTTGTAGAATGACATGTGATTGTACATGAGAACTGGACTGAGTGACTCCTCCCACCTGGCATTCCAAACAGGAAGTACCCTCTGGCTCCAAGAAATAAAAATCCCATAAACTTCTATAGAGAAATAAACAGCTATAACGCAGTCAAATTATTAAATTATTTTTCAAAACAGCCGTTCTTGCTCTACTACTCTTTTTCTAACCTGTTCTTGTTTATCCTCATTTTATTCAGGATTTTTTTCAATTAAGTTATTCAAGTTATAAACTGACCAATCAGATGCCTCAGTAAAAGTATGTGGTCTCACATTCAAAACATTTGATTGACAGATTCTCCTGACAGATTCAGTGGTAGGGGTGTGGCCTTCCATCATACTCAATCCTGATTGGCCAGAGTGCTTGCCATAGAATTGGTGACTCAGACCAACTCAAAACAATCACTGCTTCGTGAGGACGTCTGGCTCCAACATGACAACGTCCAAAAAAAGTGACTCAATTCACTTCATTTCATTGAAGCCAAAAGTAAGGCATTTTCTGAGTGACATCACACTCGATCAGTCCAGTTCTCTTATACAGTCAGTGGTTTAGATACATCGGCTAAGTCTGAAATCCTTCCCGACTTACTACACTGTAAAAAAGTGAAACAAAATCAATTAACAAAAGTTCTGTGATTTATTACATTTAAAATTATTAGTTTTCATCAAATGAAAATTTTTAATTGATGGTTTACTCAACTCAAACATTTAATTTGGCAAAAAATATATTTTTAAATGTATTAAATGACAGAGCTTATAATTGGTCCAATGTTTCACTTTTTACAGTTTATATAGTGCACTACTGTTAGTGTTTGTAGTGATGGCCAAATCTACAATTCCAAAATCGAGTGCGCTAGAAATTTCCCAGCATGCATCGATGCTCACCACATTTTTGAATATAGACCACAATGCATTGCAGTCAAACAATTTTTGCAACAAGAAAAATATTTTAAATGTAATTTTTTAATAAACCATCCAGATTTTCATCATCAGAACACAATGAAAACACAAATAGACATCAGGAAAGGTTCGTATTGATTTGAATTTCACTTTGTGAAATTGGTATTTGACAAAACGAACGTAAAGTAGTAGTGAGCATGGTGTTCAAATTGCTTTTCAAATCCAGGGTACTATATTACTATATCGTTTTTTAGTAGTTAAGGATTAGGGTGGGAATTCAGAGATAGGTATTAAGCACAATTTTATATTTATCTTGTTTGAATGGAAGACAAAATTGGAGGTAAAAAAAAAAAAAAAACATGCAAAGCCCTGAACGGAAAACTACTGGGTAAAAGATGAAAGAAAGATCTGTTGATCGGCAAGTTTGAGGTGAAAAACAGCAACTTGGAATGTTTTCCTTCATTTCCTTTTGAGGTAACATCCAACAATTTGAGGGTTCAGTGGGCAACTCTACAGTTCTGCTGGAGATGAGTTAAAAATACAGAGGGGACATGCCGACATGGAGGGAGAGACACGTGCACACACGGACGCAATCAGCGAGCTGCAGAGCTGCTCGGACTGCCCGCTGTTGTCGGCTGTTGTCAACGGGAGCAGGGAGGAGAAAAGTCGGCATTACAGCTGTCAATTCAGATGGAGATCAGGTGGTGGGAGCCAATCAGGAGACCGCAGACAGGAGCTTTGGTTTGTCATGCACACGAGCACACATTAGTGAATGCATGCATGCATTCAAAGGCATTTGCAGATGCTAACTCTTTTTTTTTTTCCAAAAGATCTGTCACTCACAGATCAGTTTTTGTATTTTCTGGAAGACAGTGGCAGCTGATATTTATCAGTCAAAGTAAAACCAGATCACAAATATCTGCATAAATGCAGCCTTTTAATGTTTTGCAATTGATACGATTCAAAGTGCTAAAAAAAAAAAGAAATTTCCCAAAGAGAGTAATTAATTTCTTGGCACCTCAATATGGGAGCGTGTACGGCAAGTGGAACAATGAGAGCTGTTCTGCAGACTTCAATGCTAACAGACAGATGCCAATCTCCCTCCGTCCCTGTGCTGGACATGTGTGCTAACTGGCTAAAAGACGCTAGCATGTGTTTAACCCCCACATCCCAAGCCCCCCAGCCTCAGGCGAACCAGTCAAAGCCAGACCAGCGCCTGTCATTTTATCTTGTGAATGCGGCAGAGGTCATGAAAACCCTGTCTGTGCCTCTGTGTGGGATTTTATGTGTAATTTTCCACTTTTGCATGAGAACTTATTTTACAAGCTGCCTTTCTTTCTTCCTTTTTTTTCCCCCCACCTCCTCAAACCTCACTTGAGCCAGTCTGTGTCCTCGCCGGGGTGTGCATGAGCCAGTGCGCCCCCTAGCTTTCATCCAAGCCTCAATTTCCCCTCCTCCCGTCCTTTTTTTCCTCTCTCTCTTTTTTTGCTACACCTCTCTTGCCCTACATATCAGTCCCGGAGAGAATAGACCCGTCTAACACCCGGCTTCACAGAGATGCTGTTTTGTCATGTTTTATATCATTCTACTAATAGAAAAAGAAGAAGGAAAAAAAAAAAAAACAGGTCCTCCGACTAAAGACTTCTATCCCTCTTCTATCCCTCAACATCTCTGGTAACAAATGCTCACAAAAAAGAAAACAGAAAGAAATGGATGATTTGTCCTAACTGACTTCTCTCTTCTACAAAGCTTCTGTTTTGTAAACAGCCTGAGAATGGCAGCTTTTCTTTTCTTTTTATTTTTTTGGTCTTGAATTTGGAATAAAGGAGAGATGAGAGGAGGATGGCATTGGAGGAAGAAGGGAAAACGAGAGAACGAGGGATCCAACAGATGGTAGATTTGGCGAGGCCTCCGACATGCAGTTTATGTAAAAGCCTGTCTGGAAAGAGCAAAGACCCCGCAGCATCGCTCACATGTTGGGGAGTCGCAGTCGAGGCAAAGTGAGACGCTCCCGATCTCCATCATTACTGAAACCCTCTTAGTCTTTGTTCTGTCAGAAAATTTAGAGTTTTAATTATTAAACTGCTTATAATGCTCATTATTAGTGAGGATAATTTGAGCATTGAATTGCTTTTTATATTATTTTAAATGCTATTTGAAGTTATACATGAGAAAAATAAGGCGATGTAAGTGTTTTTTTAAGACTTATGTCAATCATAATAAAGTTTTACTTGGATGTTTAATCTTTAAAAACACAACAGTTTAAAAAAACAGGAAACGGAAACATCTACACCTATAAAAATTGTGTTTTTAACATGTTCTTTTAGCATTTTTGATGCTGGAGGACACATAAATGAAAATTAAGCACAAAATTGCATTTTTAATAATTTATTTATTAAAATTTTGTGAATCAGGAGCAGGTGGATAAATGCAGTTGGAAAAAGAGTTTTTTTGAGATGTAACTTCATACTGATATATCTACTTTCAAAGTCATAGATCCATGCACGTCTTAATTTTCCTCGTCTGAGATTCACTGGATAACTCCAATGTTGCTCACCATTTTTGTCGCGCCTCTAATGCTTGATTGGGGTTGTAAGCTAGCAGGAGAGATTGTAAATACACGGATGACAGGAAGTGGGGGGGGGTGCTTCAGACCATAACTCAGAGACAATTTTCTAGTGAACTACTGCTGCTCTATAGAATCTATGAGCCACAGGTTTTTGGTTAAAAACAGCAAATCATAATTTAGGGTAGGGTCCCAAACTACGGCCCGTGGGCCACATAAGGGCCCGCCTCCACATTTGGCCTGTCCCCTTAATGCTATCAGATATGCCTGTTTTTTTTTTTCTTTTTTTTAGCCTGGTCATATGTGACTTTTTATTCCACTCTCCGGCAGTCTTTGCTCCTCTCGGGTGGTGTGTATTTTCTAAACAATTTTAAATGTTTGAGTTTAGACCACAGGTGGGCAAACTTTTAGACTTATGGGCTACAAAGGGTTCTAAAATTTGACGGACCAGGATAGATGTGTGCCGTGTTCTGGTAATCCACCTCATTAAAAAAAATAGAAATAGTATGCAATCCTGACAAAATTTTGCAAACCTCTGGTTTAGACACATCATGTGATTTTTACACTACTTTTGTTGGCCTACAAACTCACACCGGCCCCACATCAGAGAAGAACACAGCTATGTGGCCCTCAAAAGAAAAAGTTTGGGGACCCCTGGTTTAGGGTGTATTCAGACTGGACACATTTGAGTCGCTTAAAGTGAATCAGAGTTTGTTTCAGTCGGAATACTGAAGTCTGAACTCTAGTCTGGGACCAGGAACTGCTGTCAGACCCATCTTTCGAGGAGATCTTGGTTCGTTTCCAATCGGACTGAGCTTCAGTTTGGTCTGAGATTCCTCAGTCTGAATGTGATCGGATCCGAGAGTCAATTAACTGAACCACAACGGCCACCGTAGCAAAACATTAGTGGACAAATGTGGAGCAGCGAGGCCACAGCAACTTATTAAAATGAGGTTGGATGAATGCAGGCTCATTAAAACAACTCTTAACCTGAAACACAGCTTTTCCCAACAATGTAGAAGTCCTAAACACTTATTACCTTGTAGCCATCTTGCAGTATGCGTTCCCTTTACCAGAGTAGCAGTACAAAGTGTTGATAGTGGCCTTCATTCAGACACTCAAAATTGATCAGTGAAATACAAAGCTTCAATGAGTGGATAGTTTTGACCCGCCTCCATAACTGCTGGCCGATGACTGAAGAGACTTTAAGTCACATGGTTTTGCTAACAAGCGATGGTCCGGAACAGAAATCTCCGGTAGATCCCAGTCTGAATACAGATCAAACACAAGGTTTAGGACTTGATCCAGAACAAATTGTTTTTGTAGTATAAAAACTCCCTAAAATATAACTTTTTCACAAAAGATTACAAGATGATTGGAGTGAAACTTTACATGTTTTTAAATTTTGTTTTGAAAGTTCAGACAGTATTTTGAAATGGCAAAATCTTGATTAAAGATGACTGAAAACTCTTTAAAATACCTTAAAAGATTATCATAATGGGACCTTAATTACATTTTCTTTATATCATATTGAACATTATTTTGAAAATACTTCTTGAAGATGTTAAAGTGTTGATCTAAATGCTTCAGCTCTAACTGAGCCGTTTTCTAATAATCTGATCATTTCAGTGCACATTTACTTTGACAGCACACTCAGCCAATGACAAAACATTTCCCGACGAGTGGGCGGGCGCACATCCTCCCACGCAAAACGCCACCCCCCCAAAATGACCTGTTTGTGAGCATGTGTGACCTGTGGCTGCCGATCAGCACACATTTGTGAGGCAATGAAGCGTGAGAGTCCCATCACCGCCGAGACCAGACATCACCCCCATCTTCTCAAGTCTGTGTCAGCAAGGAGTGTG
>NC_050527.1:30378006-30382624 GCF_002922805.2 Oryzias melastigma
GGCATATTTTTATTCCTCCTCTTCTCTCCCATTTCACATGGGCTGCAGATGCCTTAATTGTGCTGGCTCTTCAAGGCAGCCTTTTCACTTGCTCTTGATAAGTCTTTGATATTCTGTGCTTCACTAATTGTAGTCGCTGCAGTACATCTATCTTTTTTCAATTTCCTGATAATTAGCCTCTAACTCTTTCATCTGTCTTTTCAAGTGCACTAAATCTCCTTCTCTAATGAAAGTTACACTGAATCCAACAAGGTTGACGGCTGGTAAAGAAAAAGGAGGAAAGAAGAAAAAAAAAGGAAAAACACACAGCGGCGTCCTCCATCTCGCTCTTTTCTCGCCGTGGGCAGGCCCCGTCCTTGGGTTGAAAATATTCCACCAAAAAGAACACAGGTGCCGTTTAATAAGAACATGCTTCAAAATGACTCTGGGTTTAATGGATGGGGGGATGTGAGGTGAGCGGAGGAGCTAACCTGCAGCGATCTGCTAAAAAGATCAAAAAAAGCCTCCGAAATCACTCAAAGCCGTCCGTCGCTGCACTCCCAAAAGGCTGCAGTCACATCGAGGGGCTCCGAGTAATGAGCTAGATTGAAATATTAGTAAGAGGAAAAAGTGTGTGTGTGCGGGGGGGTGTTCTGTATATGATAACATATTAGCACAACATCATTGGAGTCGGTGACAGCCCGGCTGGTGCTGCAGAGCCCACCCTCAACTCCTGCTTTTGGGAGAAGCGACTCCTTCCTTCCTGCGCGCTGGAAAGCAGCAGCAGCAGCAGCAGCAGGATAAAAGAGAGGCAGCCCGAGATAAAGGCTGTTTGAAGTGCGGGGACGGTTGCTCTGGCACTTTCATGTCTTTTGATTCACTGTTTCGACGGTGTAAATGTGTTGTTGAGAGCTTTTCCAGGAGTAAAGAAGGCAGAGATAGCATGAGGGGGAGGAGGGGGGAAAAAAGAAAGAAAAAAAAAAACAGGCATCAAAATTGATTTTTCAATCATGCGTGCTGTTTCAAGAGGGCGTCACATGTTCTAATGACCTCATCCCTCTTGTAGTGATGTGAGTTATTTCACACCGGGCCATTTTAAACTAAGAGAAGGAAGGTGGTGGGTGGGGATTTTGGTGGTGCGGTGGGGGTCAGTGCTAAGTAGGGCTCCGAGCGGTGAGGGGTGGCAAAGAGGGGAGGCGGGGTGGGCTAAGGGAATGGTTAACAGGGTCATTTAGATCGGATGGGAGATCGATACGGAGAGGTAGAGAGGAGGTGCATCTCTGTCACTGTGATGTGTGGCTCCTCTCTGATTGTTCTGCAGATTACGGCTGGGTGGAGGTGGTGGTGGAGGTGGTGGTGTGAGGGAGACTGTGATGTCATGTCATTGTCCGCCTGTGATTTAAAACACATTTGGAGTCTCTCTTGTCAGATCCTCTGCCTCCATGGGGGGGAAATGAAAAGCAAAGCCTTGAATATCAGAATTGAATCAACACTTTTGGAAAAACCAAGAGATGATTTTTCTTTTTTTTAATATGAATGGATTACATTTATTCATTTGCATTTAGTGCTATTCCAGTTTTATTTTGTTTGCCAGACTTTAAATTGATGTGATTTTGTTAGAGTTTTGAAAATTACAATAAAGATATTCTAAAAAAAATTAATAAATAAATAATAGAATAATACTGAGAATGACCGTGTGGATTCTACGAAGCTGTAAAGTGTGTCAGTTTTGTATTGACTAAATAACATACTTTGCTCTTTTCTTTCCTCCAGACATGTTTAATGTTTTGCCTTAAAACAAAATTTTACACAAAATATCAACTGAAAGAAAATCATACATATTTAATGTAGTGGTGGAAAGTTGGAAAATCACATTTACTCATATTTCTATATTTAAGTAGATTGTTGTTTTTTTAGTTTTTTGCAAGAAAGGTCGTTGTATGAAATAGGTAGTAGTAAATTTCCTGTCCTTAAGGTCAGGATGTTTGGGTTTCTTGTTATTTTTATGAAATTGTTTTGAATTTATCACAACAGAGAACATTTCTGATAGATCTCCTGAAAGTGTAGGAAATTGTGTCTCATTTTTTAGGTTTTTCTTTTTTTTTTGGTGAGAAGTGAGTGCTCCTCTTGCTATTAAACCATCTTTGTTACATACAGGTGATTACTTTGGAGAATTTTAGAGATCTGATAGTTCAGAGTTCAGATTGTGCTTTAAAAAGTGAAAAAATATGTTACAATGTAGTAGTGATGGCAAGATCGCATTCTAGAATGTTTAGAAACTTGTGGAATTTCTGTATCAAAACATTGTTGTGAGCTTTGATCAAACTGGATGGTCACGTGACTCTTTATCCACATTCATAACACCCTCAGCAACACATGTTCAAGTGGCCATTTTCAATAAAAAAAGTCTAAGTAAACGTGCGGAAATGCTCATTTTGGGCTTCGGTGTTCAAAACTCTCACGTTCATTTGTCACCATTCAAGTATCCACAACCATTTCTGAGTTCTACGGATCTGGATGGCGCCCCATTAAAAATGTATTATGAAGCAGAAAGGAATAATTGTGTTCAACGTTTTGTATTAAGCTTCTTCCAACTGCAAGTTGTACGATAAACAGTAGAAAACGAAAAAGAAGCCCCTCCCTGCTTGTTTAGTGTGAACACCATGGACTCCATGCCTGTTCAAGAACCCGCATTCAGCACGTTCTTGAACACGTGTCTCATGAACTGAGCGATGCTTTTCGTATCATATTACATCAAATTACCAGCTGTTTCAAATCATTGCGGTTGTTTTCAGGCAAAGTAGATTTATAAGTCCATGAAAGGCAACTATGTGGAAATCTTCACACCAGATAACACTTTTGGGGGGAAACTGCATCGCTTTTGAACAAATCTTCCAGGCCCGTCGTAATACTTCACTCCCACGTTATAGGCATCAAATTTGTGTCCACTGCCTCTTTTTTATGCACATCTAATTTATCTCAATACTTGTATAAAAATGTGTTAAAACATTAGACACTCTTGTGGGGTAAGTTACCGTCAACAGTTTTTAGACTTATCGCTACCTGGAAGCGTTGACTCTACAATGTATGGAAGACACGGATGACGTTGAGTGATCAGGATTATTTATTTTAAAGAGCTCTACAAAAGCATCAGTACGTCTTCATGTCTGGATTCATGAGATCATTCTCTTTTCTTACCGTCTACTGCAGGAGCTCCGTCTGATTGAAGGTTCTTCCAGCGATACTTCTGTCTCTCTGTAACCCAGTTTGATGACTTGCTGCATCAGTCCAAGGAAGGAAAAAATAAAAGCAAGAATAAAGAATGTCTCAATGCAAAAAAGAAAAATGTTATAAAGTTCAGGAGAATATGTTTCTCCATGTTTGGTTTGGACCGCCCTTCTTCTTCTGCATTGCTGTCAATAGTACCCAAACTACAGCGCCCTCTAGTGGTTGTTAGCGGGAAAATAACGAATATATGCACCAAATATTTATTATTTAAAAATCACATGTAAGTTGCTCCTGAGTATAAATTCTACCTGTAGCCAAACTTTGCTACAAAAAAAATAAATAAATAAAATAAAAATACACACCTAATACTTTGAATAATACAGTAAGTAGTTAATTAACACTTCAGGTTCAGACCATGTTTTCTATGAAACAAATAAATAAATAAATGAGATGCCTTACAGGCCCCTTCAGGAACACTCTGCGCTCTCGAGGCTTGACAGAGGTCAGAGGTCAGGGTAAGCAGGGGAGCAGCTCATAAGAACTCGGCTTCTACGGACTCGCTCTGTAAACTCAAAAAGAAAACACTCTGATTGAAATAGTTGATTCAATCAGGTTACATGGGAGTGAGGAAAACTACATCAATAATGTACATGTAATGTATGAACATATTACCATACAGCAGCATCAAAAGAGTGAACTTCTCTGATCTGCAACAGCTTCAAACCAGTTGGAGGTAAAATGAGAGAATACTCAAATGCACCACAAACTCACTAAAGAGGTGTAAATGTAGGTTGACATCAGATTCACAGCTTTGTCTCCAATCTGTGACATTTCAGAGGTCAGCGAATCCTTAAAAAGTCTCTCAATCTCAAAAAGCATAAACAGTTGTTTAATACTTCAATGAGAGACATAAAAAACACCAAAAACACAATATTCTACAGAATGGATTTTTATCGTGTTTAAATGTGGTGCACAGCACCTCAGCCCACAGCAACACCATTGGTGAAGTCTTTTCTCTGTGAAACTTGCATGTTCTCCCTGAGCATCCTCTGGGAAATCTTCAGGCACTCCAAAGATTTCCCACAGTGATGAGGAGGTCCCGTGACGGTTTAGGGTGGAGCCCGCCTGTGCTAAGTGGTATTTGGGTTGAGCTCCAGGAGGTGATGATTAAATACAGTAGAACTGTTGGTGGATTTCATTATAAGGTAAATGTTTAAACAGATGAAACTGGTCAAATACAAAATTGTAGGTTTCTTCCATCACAAACGTTTACAATAAACGCTGCCGGTATTTTTAAATTGCTTGGACTTTCCTTTCAATGAAATACCAGAAGATCATCACTACATTGCCAAAGAATTTGGAAGGCAACAGACATATTTTCTTAGTATGTCCGTAGGTACAAATAATGGTA
>NC_050527.1:30383086-30393862 GCF_002922805.2 Oryzias melastigma
CCTTCAGGAACACTCTGCGCTCTCGAGGCTTGACAGAGGTCAGAGGTCAGGGTAAGCAGGGGAGCAGCTCATAAGAACTCGGCTTCTTGATCAAAGGGTCGTCTGCTGAACCAGCTGAAGGACGGACTCGCTCTGTAAACTCAAAAAGAAAACACTCTGATTGAAATAGTTGATTCAATCAGGTTACATGGGAGTGAGGAAAACTACATTAATAATGTACATGTAATGTATGAACGTATTACCATACAGCAGCATCAAAAGAGTGAACTTCTCTGATCTGCAACAGCTTCAAACCAGTTGGTGGTAAAATGAGAGAATACTCAAATGCACCACAAACTCACTAAAGAGGAGTAAATGTAGGTTGACATCAGATTCACAGCTTTGTCTCCAATCTGTGACATTTCAGAGGTCAGCGAATCCTTAAAAAGTCTCTCAATCTCAAAAAGCATAAACAGTTGTTTAATACTTCAACGAGAATCGTAAAAAACACCAAAAACACAATGTTCTACAGAATGGATTTTTTAAAGTCTATAAATGTGGTGAGCCAAACAGCAACACAGTTGGTGAAGTCTTGTCTCTGTGAAACTTGCATGTTCTCCCTGAGCATCCTCTGGGAAATCTTCAGGCACTCCAAAGATTTCCAGCTTTTCTTGTTATTTAGTTGGTAGCAAAGAAGTGTCGCAGGCTGGTCGGCGAGAACCCAGATGCAGTAAAAGAGGCTCAGATATAAGTCCAAACGTCTAAAGAATTAATAACAGAAAAAAAAACAATCTCACCAGAGAAAAAGGGAATAATCAAGGGTGCACAGTGATCCGACAAATACAAACAGACCAATATAGAAATACGTCAACTTAAATAGGGAACAAGCTGAATTTACATTTTAAAGTGAAGAAAGACAGGTGTTCACTTCTCCTCAGAGATCAGGTGAGGGTTGGATCAGCTGGGAGGAGCCACAGTCAACCTGCACAGAAGAAAACTAAAACATACGCAGAACATGAGATGACTTCAAGCTGCATTTAGGTTTGCTTACCCAGATTTCTTTTACTTTGCACAAATATCTGCTGTTTTTTTAAAGACAAATTGATGCAAATTTCAGTGTTTTTAACATCTTTTAGTCACATTCTTCTGACAATGAAGGTCATATATAAAGTAGATTAAGCTCAAAACTGCATTTCTTATTATTTCTTTATTCAATTCCATTCTGATGCATCCACTTGCAGACAAATAGATCCATGAACGTCTTTATTTTCCTGGTTCGAGCTGCATCTGACTCAGACTGGATGGCCGCATAGCTCCAACATCATTCATCATTTTTGCTGCAACAGTAATGTTGGGTTGGGATTGTGAGGGGCTGTAAGCTAGCAGGAGAATGTGTAAACAGATGGATGTTGGGAAGGGGGGCAGGGTTACTATGCACCAACAGTCTTGCCTACAACTCAGAGGTGAATTTCTATAGAACTCCTGCTGCTCTGCAGAAATTATGTTCTAGCAAACAATACAGATTTTTGATTTTGGCTAAAAATTAAAAAATAAAACACTAGGAAGGATTTTACAATAGATCAAAGATGATAGAAAGTGATACTTTAAGGACAAAACATGGAGATTTCTTGTAAGGACTGAGATCTAATGTGGTTTGCAGTTGACGTGACTCGATCTTCTCAAATGAACATTGATTCTGACAACAGAATCATAAAGCTTATTTCAGGACTAAAGGAATTGTTGGCAAACCACTGTCATATCAAGACATTTGTTTGTAGTAGCAAATTATAAAAGACTGACAGACGTGATGGAGTTGACAGGAAGTCGGTGACAGCTGTGATTGACACATTTTCCCACGCGCGTACAAAGTCTGGAAGTCTGTATTTGATCAGAACTCGATAAGTCAGCATGCCGGCGTGTCAGCTGACTTCTTCAGAACGTCTGGGAGAAGCATGATGAAATATGACAATCTCATTTTGGAACTGACACGAGGTCGAGCGCTGGTAAGCGCCGAGCGCTTGAAAACACCTGGTTTGAAACCCGCCTGCCATATCTCCAGACTGACGCGCGCGTGATACCTTTAGATGGACTGCATGGCGTGCTGACAGCGTTCTGCAGCCTGCGCACACTAGGTTTAAATGGAAGCATGTGTGCGAGCATGTACAGGTGGAGAAAGGACGGCTCAGATCTCCATGTCACTCTTTCCTCAGGACTTTGCAAAAGGTTTTAGGTCAGAGGTGTCAAACTCAATCGCACAGGGGGCCAAAATCCAAAACACACCTGAGGTCATGGGCCAAAACGGAAAAACATTTATTAAATACTCAAACTAAATTTTAAAACTTCAAAAATCTTTTTTTCCAATTTAATATTTGCTCTATTTGTACGTGTTTATTAAAGCTACTTCACAGAAGTGTTCTTTTTAAGGTTTTAATGATAAAAGAAGGTTAATGAAATAAAAATAAGGGAAAACACAAATCTCTTTATTCATTTTGTTCATGTTTTAAATGTGTTACAAAAGTATTGGATCAGGACTCGGTATCGGCAAATCCACAAAAGTATTTACTCTGTTATTAAGTCACATTCGTGCACTTTCTAAGTGTGTTCGGAACAATATGAAGTGTAGTGATGGGTGTCTGCTTGTCTCAAATGAACGGGATATGTTGTTGCCTGATGGATTTCATCTTCATTTCTGTACTAATTTCTAATTTCCTGAGCCTTTTTTGAGGAATTCCGACCACTAGAAAACAGCTTGGGTGTCAAACTGAACCTTTAAAGACAAATAGCTGCATTTACTGTTCAGCGTGCCATTTTTTTCTCCCCCCACCCGGCAGTTTTATTTGAGCTAATTTAATTTATTTCTCAAGGGCGGGAAAACTAGCTGCCTCTTCAAACTTTCAGACTATGTAATTTGGTGTAAAACAGTAGCACTTTAGGCATTCTCCACCAGCGAAATTAAATGGGACCCTGCGGGGCTGTGTTGTAGGGTATTAAGTAATGTTTATTGATGTTTATTCTCCGAGGGAGCCGGCTGGAAAAAAAAAAAAAAATCACTCTTCAGCTTTGATTAATTCCCCGCCTTGCTCCACGTAAAAGATGAAGCTGAGGCAAAAATCGCTCTTTAGCCATGACTGAGGGAGACAACAAGTCGAGCATCTTTCAGTCCTTAAAAACAGATTGTTGTGTTGGAAATGTGTTTATTTAGATGCATTCTTTGATTAAAATGATGTCTGGAAGCCTGTGGTGCAAATTTTTCTCTGTAAATTTGACCGTCTGATGTCTTACTATTTTCTGTCATTGAGGCTTCAAATCATAGTTATTTATATGTAGCTGCTGTTAAGCAAGATTTTTTTTTTTAGATTTTGAGGGGGAAAATTACATCATTCAGTGTTGTGTGCAGTTAATTAAACCCATGGGAGAAAAAAAGAGAGGCAATTAAACACAATTTTAAAGCTTTACTGGATAATAAAACACCTTCTGCCTGGCTGTTCACTTCCTCCTGGTTCAGAGGAATATTTGAAGTGGAGCCTCGGTTTGTTCCCTCTTTAAATCACCTTTTTCCTAAGTGTTGCTGTGTGTTTCTGCTTGGCTGGCTGCAGGACTGACACCTCTCCCCAGATCCAAGCATGTTCAGTCGCCATCTTGCTTGCCCCTTGTGCCAGCCTGTCAGCTTGCCTAACCCATCACTCTCTCGCAGCACAACAAGTCCCCACCCGTCACACACGTGCTCGGAAGGTAACTTCTCCTCACTCAGTGATAATGTAAGATGAAAACGGTGACAGCGTTGCTATGACGACTTCAGGCTGAATCTGGGTTTTTTTGTTTTTTTGCTGCTCTTTTACTCAGATATGCAATCAAAGAAACCACTGAACTTGTGCCTAATAAGGAAGCACCAGCCGAGGGCCACTTGTGTGTCAAACACTCAGTTAGCTTCTTTTTTTTTTAAATGTACCTACAACTTCACACTCCTCATGTGCTGTTTGCTGTAAAAAGGCTTATTGATGTAAGCTAAAGGAGATGAGAGGCGGCGCTTTACAGTGAATTTAGAGAAGCTAAGAGGTGCTGTTAGGCACCATGTGAAGCAGAATCAAAGCCTGAGAGCTGATTTCAAATCGCTGTGAAGAACAGCATTGAGTGGCTTTTTTTTAACTGTGTTCCAGTGTGATTCTTTGCGGCTGCAGTCCCTGACAGGATTGACCTGATTCATTTGTTAGATTCTTCCGAAAAACTCCACATCTGCTACTGAAGATATGAGGGCATATTGATTATGACTGCAGGTTATCCATCAAAAATTTTGGTCAGAAATGCTTAACACTAATTGATAAAGACCCACTCCAATGAACACTGTGTTTTTGACATGCCCCTATGGCATTGTGCAGGACATAAAATAAGAAAATTAAGCTTAAAATTGTATTTCTGAGTTTTTTTTGATAATATTGCATTAAAAAAGCTCCCTGATGCATCCACTTGTGGAGAAATAGATCCATGAACGTCTTTGTTTTCCTCATCTTAGCTGGTATTTGATTCAAAAAGGCACATCTAGTAAAGCTCCGATATTGATCGTCATTTTTTGTTGCAGGAGAGTGTAATCAGATGGATGATGGGAAGGGGAAGCTAGCTGTGTGTGGCTTGTTTCATACAACACATTCTCACGTCAACTCACTTCTCATAGTGGAAGAGATTCCAGGTGGATCGTCCATGCTCCTATTCTTAGCCGTGGACTGCGCCTCTGGCTCGTCTTGGCTGTGGAACTCGCCTCTACCTGTCATCCAGTCCTATCTGGCTGAACTCTATTCAAATGCATAGTTGTAAGGTTATATAAGCTAGCTCTTCTTTAACAGTTCTGGTAAATTGCCTGTCCGTCCTGGGAGAATGAATAGATGAATGAATGAATAAAATGGTTTATTTCAAGCAATCAGGTCACAATACATGAAATAACATATCACTTAATGAATCACAAGTAGATCACTTGAAAGGGAGTGGAAGGAAGCGAATTTATATAATCCCACCCCGGAGAGGATCCCTCCTTCATGTGGGCATCCCTAAGGTTACTTCTTTTCTCTTGAATCAGCTTTTTAAGTTTTTCCTCACCAGGAAGGAGGGTAAGGGTAGGGATAACCAGTTTTATTTAGTCTGGTTATTTTTTAGGTAGTTTTTCAGGAAGGAGGGAAGGGCAGGGATAACCAGTTTTATTTAGTTTTTAGGTATTGTTTATATTTTACAACCGACCTGCTTCTTTAAAATTACCGCCGTGAAGCCCAGTGAGACAATTCTTAAATAAAATAGAATTAAATTGAATTGAATCATCCCCATGTCGTCACATATTGACGTTTGGGTAAGGAACTTTCAACCGTCATAATTTGACGTACTGACTGTTTGTAAAATTAAGGGTCTGCAACCCTTGGGATGCGATACCTGACGCGGTACTGGATGTATCCTGAGGACCAGTCTGCGGCTGGAACCGGCACCCTAAGCCAACACCGGACCCAATACCGAACATGGTAGCAGATGTGGTAGCGGACCCAACCTGGTAACAAAACACAGTACTAGACATGGTACCGGATGCAAACCAGTTCCGGGTTAGGAAACCAATGTGCTCCGTGGCTCGGTACTGGACCAGTTCTGGTTCGCCCCTCTGGAGGTTGGTGTGAGGACTGGACTTTGGTTTGGTTTTTGTCATTCATGGGTTTTTGCCATGTTCTGTCTTGAATTGTCCCTCAGTCACATCAGATTCAGGCTTCACAGCTGTCCTCAGTGAATTGCCTTAGTCTATTTAAGTTTCTGGTTTTCACTTCTTCTTTGACAGGTCATCTCCTCTGCTATGCCACCTTTTTGTTGCTCACGTGGTTTTTGATTTCTGCCATGTTTCAGTTATTTATTAAATGTTTTACTCTTCTGCCTCCTTGCCTGGTTCCCTGCATTTGGGTCCTCCACCACCCACGACAGTTGGGACCTGTGATTTAATGGGAACAGCCAGCACATAAAAAACAACGAGTTGGGGACACCCAAAACGTAGAAAAGAGTCCTTAACCAAAATGTGACGAATTGGAAGTGTGTTGTTTATTGACGCTCTGAACTCACTTTAAGCATAAGACGTTCAAACTGGACTGTCACTATCAAATGGTGCTGCCACAAACCATTATTTTAATAGTCAACTAATCACTTATTTCTTTTTTCTGATTATTCGACTAATCAGGTCGTGCACAAAGTGGATGTAAAGCGCACATCTTAACCATCATTAGCTTTAAACGAACTAAAAACTAGATAAATAGCATTACCTGTGATAATGCTAATGTGAATGCTATAGGCTGAATCTGGTCGTTGAAGATGCTGAAATTGATAGCTGAAAATGCTCAAGCTGATTGCAGAAATCATTGATAACTGAAAACGCTGAAAGGGATAGCCAGCTAAATATTATTTAAATGCCAAATTAGCCTAAAACAGTGACAAAAAACCTAAGAGACCCAAAACAGCAAGAATGTAGCTGAAATATTAGTCGAATCAGAAAAACGGCCTAAAAAGCTTTAAAAAAAAGCCTAAATTAGCCAGAATATCTATCATGTAGCTGAAATATTAGCCAAACTCCAAAATAGCCCAAAAAAGGCTAAATTAGTCAAGGACTGTCCCGGACTGGCTTGACCTGAGAGACATGGAAAGACGAGTGGATCTTAAGGGCCTTGGGTAGGCGGAGACGGACACAGGTAGGGTTGATGATCCTTTCGACGACATAAGGCACGATGAATCGGGGAGCCAGTTTCCTAGATGACGCCTGGATGGGGATATTGCGAGTAGAGAGCCACACCCTCTGACCGGGTTGGTAGTCGGGTCCCACCACTCTGCGACGGTTGGCGATCTGGCAGTTGCCCTCCTTGGTGCGGAGGAGGGCGGCCTTTGTCTGGGTCCAAATGCGTTGGCAACGCTGCAGGTGGTGTTGGACAGAAGGCACTGCCAGATCCAGTTCCTGAGAAGGAAACAGGTGGTGAGAACCCGAGGGCGGCCTCAAAGGGGGAGATCCCGGTGGCGGAGGCAGGGTGAGTATTGTGAGCGTTTTCAATCCAGACAAGGAATTGGGAACAGTCCTGGTGATTCTGTGCTGCCAGACAGCGGAGAGCTGCCTCCAGTTCCTGGTTGGCCCATTCCGCTTGGCCATTAGACTGGGGGTGGTAGCCGGACGAGAGGCTGACCGTGGCCCCTAAGGCGGAACAGAAGGCCTTCCAGACCTGGGATGTGAACTGGGGGCCACGGTCAGAGACTATGTCAATGGGTATCCCATGGTGACGGAAGACATGGTTGACCATGAGGTTGGCCGTCTCAGTGGCGGTGGGGAGTTGAGGAAGGGGAATGAAATGAGCCATTTTAGAAAAGCGGTCAACAACAGTGAGGATGACTGTTTTACCGTTAGACGGGGTAAGTCCGGTGACAAAATCCATGGCCAGATGGGACCAGGGGCGGCTGGGCGTGGGTAGAGGGTGAAGCAGACCAGCGGGAGCAAATGATGAAGACTTGGAACGGGCACAGGTGGAGCAGGCCGCGACGTATTCACGTATGTCTTTCTGCATAGCAGGCCAATGGAACCGCTTTTGGATTCGGTTAAGGGTCCGGTGTACTCCCCCATGGCAGGCTAGACGGGAGTCGTGTCCCCAGGAGATGACCTCGGAGCGTAGGTCGGCTGGAACAAATAAGGTATCTCTCGGGACAGGGGGGTGGTCACTGACATTACGCAGGGCATTGAGTACCTTATTTTCCACCTCCCAAGTGAGGGATCCGATTATGCAGGTGGATGGCAGGATATTGGATGGGGCATGGTCCGAGGGACTGTATTTCCTGGACAGGGCATCAGGCTTGACGTTACGGGATCCAGGTCTGTAAGTAATGGAGAATTTAAAGCGGTCAAAAAAAAGACACCAACGAGCTTGCCTGGAGTTGAGTCTTTCGGCGGAGCGGAGATAGGCCAGGTTTTTGTGGTCGGTCCATACGATGAACGGTTGCTCTGCTCCCTCCAACCAATGACGCCACTCCTCCAGCGCCAGCTTGATGGCGAGTAGTTCTCGGTTCCCGACGTCGTAATTCTGTTCAGCAGGTGACAGCTTGCGAGAATAGAAAGCACAAGGTTTAAGTTTGCCGGTAGAGGCTTCCTTTTGAGAGAGGACAGCCCCTACACCTGAGTTTGAGGCGTCCACCTCGACGATGAATTGGCGAGACGGGTCGGGTTGGATGAGGATGGGGGCATTGACAAAAAGGCTCTTTAGCTTGTCAAAAGCATGCTGGGCTTCGGTGGACCAGACGAAGGGCTAGTTAACAGACGTGAGACGGGTGAGGGGTGCGGCAATGCTGCTGTAGTCCCTGATGAAACGCCTGTAAAAGTTGGCGAAGCCAAGGAATTGTTGTAGCTTTTTCCTGTTTTCGGGGGGTGCCCAATTGGTGACGGCCTCTATCTTGGAGGGGTCAGGACGAATGCGACCGGGCTCAATGATATCGCCGAGAAACTGGACGGTGGACACATGGAGCTCACACTTTTCGTGTTTGACAAAGAGTTGGTTCTCTAACAGTCTTTCGAGTACGAGACGTACATGGTGTTCGTGTTGAGCTTGATTGTGTGAGTAGATGAGTATGTCGTCCAGACATACAAAAATGAAGCGGTTGAGGAAATCTCGGAGGACGTCGTTAACCAACCTCTGGAAGACTGCCGGGGCGTTGGTGAGGCCAAAGGGCATGACCAGATATTCATAGTGTCCTAGGGGGGTGTTAAAGACAGTCTTCCACTTCCACGTTTTTGATACGAACGAGGTGGTAAGCATTTCGAAGATCAAGTTTGGTGAAAATGCGAGCTTTCTGTACGGAGTCAAAAACAGAAGTGATGAGAGGCAGAGAATATTTATCTTTGACAGTGACCTGATTTAGTTCGCGGTAATCAATGCATGGTCTGAGTGTTTTATCTCTTTTTTCTACAAAGAAAAATCCTGCCCCCACGGGGGAGGATGAGGGTCGGATGTGGCCTAGGGCGAGCGCTTCCTGAATGTACTGCTCCATAGCTGTTCTTTCGGGCCCTGATAAATTAAATCGCCTGCCCTTGGGTAAGGGGGCACCGGGCAGTAGGTTTATCTCACAGTCATAGGGTCTGTGAGGGGGAAGAGTGCTGGCCTTCGTCTTGCTGAATACCGCCTTTAGGTCATGGTAGCAGCGTGGGATGTTAGTAAGGTCAATGGAGCTCGAACCCGGAAGATACAGCAGGCAGTGCGGATAAGAGGCAGGTGGCTAGACAGTAAGGGCTCCAGTGCGTCATGGATCCCTGGGCCCAATTGAACTGGGGATTATGAACCTTAAGCCAGGAGATCCCTAACACGATGGGTGTGTGGGCTGACTTAGTGACAAAAAATTGGATGGACTCTCTATGGTTACCTGATGTGATTAACAGGATGGGCTTGGTGCGGTGAGTTATGCGTGATAGGTGTTGACCCCCGAGGCCGGAAGCAACTATGGGGGTGTCCAGGGGTTCTGTGGGGATAGACAGGCGGTTAACAACATGGATATCGATAAGACTTTGTTCTGCTCCAGAGTCAATGAGGGCCTTTAAATCATGAACTTTGAGGTCGAGACATAACTTGACAGGGATCAAAAGAAATTCTTTATCCGAATTTGCGGCTTTAAACTCCCCTCGCGGCCTGTCGTCTAGCGAGGGGTTTTGGAGTTTAAACGTTGTGGACAACCGGACACTAAGTGGCCCTGAGCCCCGCAGTAGAAACAGGCACCTGTTTCGAGTCTTTTGCGACGTTCCTCTTCTGACAGCCGGGAGTGACCGATCTGCATAGGTTTGTTCGGAGGTTTGGAAGGGACGGAGAGCTCAGGGACCGGACTCGGTTTGGTCGGAGGGGCATGGCCGATCTTGAGAGGACGAGGAGGAGGTTGGTATCGCTCTTTTTGGCGTTCGCGTATCCTAATATCAGACCTAAGTGCGGCGGATACTAGCTCTTCAAAAGATCGTGCCTCGGGTTGGGAGCAGAGGTGATCTTTGATTTGCTCATTCAAGGTAAGAAACGCCCTTGAGGGCCAAGTCGGGCCAACCAGCTTCAACCGCTAAAATGCGGAAGTCAATGACATGATCGCTTACGGGTCGGTTCCGCTGTTTAAGGGCGAGTAATCGCCGGGTCGCCTCTTCCTGCTTGCGAGGGTGGTCAAAAATAAGGCGGAACTCGCTGAGGAACCGTTCATAGGACAGGTTATTAATGGGATTGGCTGCGAGAAAAGCTTGGGCCCACAGAAGGGCTTTGCTGCGCAGAGAATTGATGATAAGAGTTATCTTACTGTGGTCGGTCTGGTAGTGTCTGGGGGCTTGTTGACAAATCAACTGGCACTGTAGCAAAAATCCTCTGCAGGCTTCCACATCCCCGAGGAATTGTTCCGGTTGGAGTCGGACATTTTCGGGGACGGACGGTGATCCGGAAGTGGAAGGTGGGGGACTGGCAGGAACATGAGCAGTGGCGGACGAAGCCTGGGAAAAACAATTAGTAAGTTCGTGTAAGGTCTGAGTTATACCGTCCAGGCGACGAAAAAGGTCCTGCTGGGCCACAGCCATTTGGGAGAGGGCATCCACTTGGCGTCCGAGCATAATGCCTTGTTGGGAAACGGCTAGTCTGAGTCCTTCCGGATCAGCTGGGTCGATGTTTTGGCCAGTCCGTTCTGTCATGGCTACAGAACACTTTAGCGACCCAGATGCTGGAACCCGGAAGAAACACAGCAGGAGGCGAGCGTGGCAGGAAAAGGATTTAATAGTGAGACGAAGTACAGAGTGCGTGGGCAGGG
>NC_050527.1:30394622-30398670 GCF_002922805.2 Oryzias melastigma
CTAAACTCTAAAATAGCCTAAAAAACCTTAATAAATGCCAAATAGTCTAAAAAGCTAGTATAACATCAATATAACTTTTAACTTTACTACACTCTAACTCAATTTAACATAAAGTAATGGTTAATCGACTATTTAATTAGTCGTCGACTATTTTAGTAGTCTGTTAGTCGTCGATTTGTCAACTAATCATGGCAGCCCTACTTTCCAATAATACATACATGTACGTACAGTTGGAAGATATTTGGTGAGAAATGTCAAAGTGGTGTAAATCTTGCAACTCTTGCTAGTTTTTTTTTATTATTATTATTTTAGTTCTATTCCAATTTTTGAAGGATTTTATGTCAAATAATTTCAGCCAGTCAGAAAACGCAATTATTAATTTTGTCTCCATGATTGCTTTTCTTCCATTTTTTATATAAAAAGGGACCAATGTCACCATAAAAATTGAGTCCCTGATTAGTTCAACTGTTATCCTGTGTGGGTGTCAGGAGGACCATAGCCATTGACGACTCATCTTCAGCAGGGGTCTTGGTGTGGGAGTGCCAGTGCATTCCCCTCCTTTTACATTCCATCATCCAACACAGAAGAACACAAACACTCACCTGAGCGCAGGTGTCAGATACCTTTGCACAATTAAAATGGACTTCTAAATCAAATGCTTTACATGTGTGTGTTTGTGAGCTGTAGTTGTGTTGTGTACATGTTGACATGTTTGTGCATGAAGGAGCCAACAGGTATGTTTGTAATGTTTGAGCGTGTGGACAGGCCCCGCCCCTTTTGACTAACATTTACATTTGATAATAATGATGATAATCCTCCAGCAAGTTTTTGCTTTGTGTTTTAACCCCTCCTACTTCTTTAATCATCCGTCAACTTCCTTAACCGTCCAACAAGAAATATGCACAAACATAATCAATATGAATAAAGTTTGGCCTCAATCACAGAAGGGGTTTATACAAATATACACTTTGTACGTCAGGAAATTCATAACCCCTGTTGTAACAGTAAAATATGAAAACACAAGAGGCCTTCGGCTCTAATCTGTTTGCTCATCTGATGGACAGGAAAAAGTAAAATAAAACTTTCATCAGGGTCTGTGATTGGCTGGCTTCTACGGCACATTTGTAACACTGCTCTGTTTCAACCACATTAGACAGAATTTCTAATAGTTTTTGTTTGCACCTAGTATTTTTCTGTATCAAAAGCCAAATAATTTTTTGAGCAAACAAATTTTTTTAAGATTGACGCTCAAAACAGTGAGTGTTGGTCATAGAATAATGGCACAAAAATCCCTGCAGCAGGAGTGTACCATCAAGCTTATGAACACGTTTTTGGACAAGCGTCAAGCAGCAAACTAGCCAGGTGGCAAAGGACATGTGGTATGGGTCAGAATTCATTTGTTTTCAACCCTCACTTAAACACCCCTCTCTTCTGATTTTGACAGTAAACACACTTGAAAAGTGCAATATTTTAACAAGATATTAGATTTAAATCTGGTATTAGGCCCAATCCGAATTCTTCCCTTTTCCCTACCCCTCCATTTGAAGGGGCTTTTGAAGAGCAAGTGGTGTCCAAAATATATTTTTTAATATCCTCCCCTTCCTCGCGAGGGGGTTCTACGTTGTCCTGCAGAGGGGAAGCAAATGTTCACGTGGGTGTGCTCTGATGCACAGAGGTTTACATTTAAATGTAAGTAAGGACTTTTTGTTTCAGCATCATCTTCATAAAGTTACACAACTGACGTTTTTATATGCATATTTGAGCGCTAGAATCTCCGCGCTAACGCTAGCTAACCGCCAACTTTTGATGACATCATCGAGCGAAAGTGACATCCAAATGTTGAGACACTATTTTCATAGCTCTTCCCTTGAGGGGCTAAATAATTAAGGGGGATATTCGGATTGGGCCTTAACTAGATTAACTGTTAATTTTCTTCTTAAAAATGTTATTTTACATAAAAACAAATTAGCAACCTATAAGCTACACCCAGGAAAGTAATCCTGGAGCTGCCCCTGTTAAGTTAAATGTCAGAGTTTTGAACGTGATAGTGAATATCCTTCAGGAGATTTCTTGTTTTTTCTTTTTTTTTCTTTTATAAATTATGTATCTTTTTTTCTTTTAAGCAAATGTCCAAAATAAAACATTGCCATATTATACATAGACTTTTCAGTGGAAGTGGTCACTCAAATGCATGTTTGTGTTGTGAACGTAGTATAACAGTGATTGATCTTTCTAATGAACAACTGTCACTCTGCGGAAACTTCATCCAAGTAAAGGATTTTATTTTGTCTAAAAAGAGTATATTCATATATAAATGACCACTAGGAACGCTTTAACAATAGATCAAAAGATGACCAGCTAACAAAAAAACGATAAAACCAGATAAATGTGACATTATTTTAATGCATTGATCTTTTTGAGCCTGTAGCTTCATTAATTTCTGACCATCTTTTTCTTGAACTGGATCCTAAAGAAAATACTTGTTTATAATACAACTCAGCGATGTGTTTTTCACTTCTTGGTAAGGAGATGAAACATCCTCCACTCGCATGTTCTGTTATGAGCCGCCGGCTCTTCGGAACCAGAATGCCGGATGATTTAAGAGACAGCTGTGGTCACGAGAGGCCAGATCTGCTAATGACCTCCTGTCACATTCATTAGGGAGCCTTGCAGTGTCTGCATGGCTTCAGTAGCTGTCAGACGGTTTACAGCCTGTCGCCAACATCTGACAGCTACTTACACCTACGCTGGTGCTCACAGGTCCTCCTGCTCTTGGCTCTACTATTTTCCCTTTATCTCCTTCCTGCCATCGGAAGTCACATTCCTTTTTCCTTTTACCGTCCAGTTTTAATCAAATGCGGATTGTCTGTCCGCTGCCCGAGCTGCAACAGTCTGGTAAATATCCTCCACTGCACCACATGCAGAAGGAAGCAATGAAAAGTGCGGTAAAAGTCACAACACGACACCCACAACCAGTCCAGCTGCACCACATCAAGCATAAAGAAAGTCTCTGCTGCAAACTGATACAGGAAGAGAAGCGTGCCAGCTGATGGATTATTTCTCGCAGGAGGGAGTTGCATCAGTTTGACTGAAGCGGAGCCTCGCGCTGCCTCTTCCTCCCCCTCTTCTAACCCTCAGCACACTGCATTGTGGGACATCCTGTTGGTTTATCTTCCTGTGCCTTATGTCTGGAGTTGTCTGAACATCAGCTCTGTCCACGCCGGGCCCTGCTCTTTCTCTCTCTGCCCTGAAAGAATGACGGGTCTGTGAAAGGCCCGGCTGTCACCATCCTTCAATAGCAGCCGGCTAATTGCTGACCCTAACAGGCCCAATTAGCGCTTACAAGCTCCGCGCTGGGGCCCATGGGAGCTGTCTGCACAGACACGGGGACGAGTCGGAGCCACCGCCGCAGCGTCTGAAGCACAAAGAGCGGCCGGCGTTGCCATGCGGCTACTCCTCTTTCTGCGGGCTCCTCTTGGCTTTATTACCCCTGATGCCTCTCTCTCTCCGTCTCTTTCCATCTTTCACCCATCCTTTAGTCTCTAGCCTGCCCAGCTGGGCTCTTTGCTGAGGCCCCAAGAGCCCTCCTCAGAGAGATCCCTTGAAGTGCAGGGAATCAGAGGCAGACGAGCGCTCGGGGAAGGCTGGCTGAGCGAAAAAAAGGGGGCTTGAGTGCCGAAGCCGGTATCAAGACAGCAACAAGCGTGTAATCAGCCCTCTTTTAAAGTGGCTTCTCAAAGAGCAGCGAGAGCTAATGTGCACAACTTAGTCTGATATTTTCGATAAAGCCCCACATTTAGTAACTGGCAAACGCAACAAGCCGGCTGTTCCCGTTTGAGTGTGAAATGTGATAAAGACATACATCTCCACACTGATAAGGGAAATGCGAGGAGGAGCTGGAGAGCTTGGCACACAAAGGAGGTCTGTCAACCGGGAGCTCCGCGGTTCCTACAAGCCGTAATTCTCCCGCTAAAACCGAGAGAAGCTGCGGAGTGAGGGGACGGGCGCCGGACGGGCCGCTCATCCCTCATCTGTTTTGTTATCTTTA